>NW_027457120.1:0-165000 GCF_040206685.1 Ascaphus truei | reverse complement strand
CGGAGCAGAAGCGCACAGGTTTCAGGTCTGGGGACCCCGTGCCCCCCGAGATACAGGCCCCTTTAGGGGGTGCCGGTATCCCTCTGCTCTGCTTGGTTTACAGGCCGCGATCACGTGATCGGACCTTTAAACCAAGCAGAGGGCTACCGGCACCCCCTAAAGGGGCCTGTATCTCGGGGGGCACGGGGTCCCCAGACCTAAAACCAACGCGGTTCAGCTCCGGAGACCCCCTGCACATCTACACTATCAATAAAAATGTATTTCAAATGTATTTATTGTCATTTATTTATTTATTTTTTGGCGGCTGCTGTGTGTGTGTATTTTTTTATTGTGGGTAGCGGGAGGGTGGGTGAATGGGGTATTCGCCCCAACGATGGTTGGGGAGGGCTTGCGGGGGGGGGGGGGTTGGGGTAGCGGGAGGGCTTAACCCCTTCATGACCGTAGCGGTATTAACTGCTACGATCGTGAAGGGGTTAAGTGCACCCGCAACCCCCCCCCCCTCCCGCAAGTCGTAAACTCACACCAAGGGCCAAATACCCCCCTCACCCATCCCCACTACACACAATAAAGCGGGCACGGTGGGTTAACCCCTTCATTGCCTTAGCGGCTATCCGCTATGGTAATGACGCAGCATTTTCCGTATTTTTAATAATATTGATCAGGAGCAGGGGGGGGGGGGGTTCCCTGAGCATTAATCATTAATTTCTGGCTCAGGGAACCCCCTGCTCACTTTACAATATTATTAAAATAATGCTTCTTTACCATAGCGCATAGACGCTAAGGTAAAGAACGAGTGTTTATTTATACTGTATATTGTATGTGTTTTATTGATACTGTACATGTGCAGAGGGTCTCCAGAGCAGAAGCGCACAGGTTTCAGGTCTGGGGACCCCGTGCCCCCCGAGATACAGGCCCCTTTAGGGGGTGCCGGTATCCCTCTGCTCTGCTTGGTTTACAGGCCGCGGTCACGTGATCGGGGCTTTTAACGCAGAGCTGGATACCGGCACCCCCTAAAGGGGCCTGTATCTCGGGGGGCACGGGGTCCCCAGACCTAAAACCAACGCGGTTCAGCTCCGGAGACCCCCTGCACATCTACACTATCAATAAAAATGTATTTCAAATAATTTTTAATGTGTGGATGTTTGCGCAGAGAGAGAGCAGCGGATCTCTCTCTGCTGCAAACACATCTCGCCCCCGCCGCCCATACAGTAGTATCATTTATGTATGTGCATATACAGTACAGTACTGTACAGTACTGTATGTTAGGGCTTACAGGGGTTGTTGTTATACAGTACTGTATATATATATATACTGTATACTGCATTACAATTCATTATAGGGGACGGCTTCACAGAGAATAGCTCGCAAGCGCCACCATGTGTATTTTGACGGCATTGCAGTATTGTAACCAGCCGGAATAAAAAGCTTAAATTCCTGCCGGAAAATAACGCAATGCACTCTGGCTGAAAAATATCAGAAACCTGAATACACCCGAGTATACCCGAATTCGCGGGACTAGCCGTGCTCGAATAAAGTGTGTCGCCAGTGTAGTAACAGTGTGCATAATGTAGTAACAGTCAATAGTTTGTTATGCTCCCACCCTCTGAAAATCAGCTCTTAGGTGAAATAAAATATATATATTTTTTTTGCAACTTAAATTTTTTATTTTGTTTAAAGCATAGTATACATACAGTGAGTAAGATAACGACGGCTTATAGTATCAGCTTACTGCATGTGTCAATCTTCATTGTAAGTGGATAGACATCTTTGGACATACAGGGTAGACAAACAGACAGACTGGGGCGGGTCTCCGGCTAGGGGTCGGAGGGGGGGGACAGACAAAGAGAAGGGGGCAAGAAAAAAAAAAAAGGAGGGGGGGGGGTTGGTGTTGGGGGTCTCCTTCCGTGATTCCGCCTCTGCCTCACCCTTGCTGGTTCTCTGCGTCTGAGGAATTTGTGCGTACCCCGTTGGACAGCCGACTCTCAAATGGTTTGTCTCTCTCGCTCTCCTATACAGTAAGTCCCTTCCATGGTAAGCGGGGTTTTCAAGGGGAGGGGGGAGGGGGGTATCTATGTGTGTCGTGGATCCCGTCTCTAAGCGCTCCCTCATGGGAGAACGCATTTTCTAATATTAAAGCCAAATTGTGGTCCTTTCTACTCCCTGGATATCTTTCTGGGCTAACCATGGTGCCCAGACTTTTTCAAAATTTTCGCCAGTGTCGTTGACCAGGCTTGTCAACATTTCCATCTGGCATACTGACCAAATTCTATTTCTAATGTTTGTAATTGAGGGAATTATGTTTTGTTTCCAGCGTGCTGCAGTCTCTCACCTCATCGCCATAGCAAAATGAGCTATCAATTTGTTTTCTCCTTTGGTGAACCCGGTTGCTGGTCTGTTCAAGAGGAACAGCCATGGGTCTAATGTGATGGGTTTACCTGTAATTTTATTCAACCAGTCTTTAATTGAGTCCCAGACTGGGACGATTTTGGGGCAGGACCACAGCATGTGTAACAGGTCTGCCTGCTGTCCGCATTGTCGTGGACACAATGGGAAGTAACTAGGCAGGAATTTAGCTAGTTTTGTGGGAGTATGGTACCATCGCATCATTACCTTATATGCGTTCTCCCTTAAGGTTGTGCATATCGAGCTCTTGGAGGTCGCCGTCACTATCTTTGTCCAGTCCTCTACCTCCAACTCCTTGCCCAGGTCTGTCTCCCACTGAGTCATGTACACAGGCGGCACATTTTATTTGAGTGCGGCTAGCTCCGCAAGTCTGGGGATGCCCCCGGCCTGCGCCCCCTGCACGCGCGTCCAGGGCTCCCCGAGGGAGCCCTGGTGTCCCGCGATGTGGGGGACGGCGGCAGGGGGTTCCGGGGGACCCGGCGGACCCGGCGAGCGGAGATAGAAAGCCCAGATCGGAGGGCGCTCCTCCGCGGCTTCGGCGCGCGCCAGGCACATCCCGGCGCGCGCCTGGTTACTGCTGCGGCCGAGAACGGGCAAATGCGCGAATAAACTCGGCCGCAGCAGTATCTGGTTTTGTCTTTTACTGTCGTGCTAGAACCGGTCACTTCTTTGTACATCTGCGATGTGAGTCTCGCCGTGGATGTCCCTGATCGACAGAGCTTTTCGAAATTCGTCATAGGGGACTGTGGCTGAACTTTTTGATAGAACGCCCTGATCTGGAGGTACCTAAAGATCTCGGCATTGGGGATGTGATGGTCTGATTTGACTATTTCGAAAAATGTTATGCCTTGTCTCCCCTCCAGATCTATTAATCGCTTTATGTTGTTTTGTTTCCAGATAGAGAAATCTGTGCTGGACTGGCCCGGAGCAAAGAGGGGGGTATTCCAAATTGGTGTCATGCCTGACGCCCTGCTAGTCAGGCCGCATTTGAGCCTCGTGCCTGCCCAGATCGAGAGCGAGTTGGTCATTGAGGATAGCGGCAGTTTGGTGCTATTGCGCACCTTCTTAGGGTACCAAATCAGGTGCTCCAATTCCAATGGGGAGCATACCTCTCGCTTTAACGCGACCCATCTTTTAGAGTCGGGGTTAGTGTGCCATTGCACAATTTGACATAATTGGGCCGCTCGGTAGTATGACAACAAACAAGGTACTGCTAGCCCTCCCGCCCCCGTTTGTGTGCGCATTATCTGTTTGCTCACCCTCGCCTTTTTGCCTCCCCAGATAAACTTATCTATCTCAGTTTGGAGGGAGAGAGTATCCTTCAAACTTAACGGCACTGGAAGCGTTTGAAAAAGATATAATAGGCGAGGGAGCAAGTTCATTTTTACGCAGTGGATTTTGCCGATCCATGAAATTTTATTTTTAGCCCACCTATGAATATCCTCTCTCAGGGTCCGCATCAGTCGCGGGTAGTTAGCCTTGTAAATTGTGTTATATGTCCGCGTGATATTAACCCCCAGATATTTGATTTGTTGCTGTTGCCAGCGGAAATTGAAGTTTAGGGCAATTAATTTTTCAACGTGTTTAGGGAGGTTTATGTTAATAGCCTCCGATTTGCTCTGATTAATTTTGAACCCGGAGACCCTATTGAAACGTCCCAATAGATCGAGCAGGTTTGGCAGGGAGGTGAGGGGCTTGGATACTGTCAGGAACACGTCATCCGCATAGAGTGCCACCTTATGCGTCTGGTTTCCGATGGCAATACCTGAGATATCTTTGCTATCCCGAATCTAGGCCGCTAGCGGCTCCATACACAGTGCAAAGAGGAGGGGGGAGAGCGGGCATCCCTGTCGTGTTCCGCTCTTAATTTGGAAGGGTTCTGAAGCGAATTCCTGGTGGGTAACCCTAGCCGACGGGGTCGAATATAGCGCGAATATAGCTTTTATTAATTTGTCTCCCATTCCAAATGCTCCAAGCGTGGCTTCCAGATATGGCCAGTCTATCCTATCAAACGCTTTTTCCGCATCCAGACTGAGCGCCATAACTGGTATATCTTTGTAATTGGCTATCTCTATCAGATCAATAATCCGTCGGGTATTATCAGATGCTTGTCGACCCTGGATAAAACAAACTTGATCTGGGTGCACCAGTCTGGGTAGGACAAGACTCAATCTATTGGCCAATAATTTGGAGTAAATTTTGATGTCCGAATTAATCAGGGATATAGGTCTGTAGCTTTTACAGTCCTGCGGGTCTTTCCCTGTCTTATGTATTACTGAAATGGACGCTTGGAGCATCTGGCTAGGGAACGGGGATCCGTTCAACACTTGGTTAAACATACGGAGTAGATAAGGGGCTAATTGTTTCCTAAACTTTTTGTAGTAAAGATTCGAATATCCGTCGGGACCCGGGGCTTTAGAGGGTTTCAGGTTTTTCATAACCTCCGATAATTCCTGCATTGTAAAATCTCTACCTATCACCTCTCTGTCCATCCCGCTCAAGATGGGTATATTTGAGCTTTCTAGAAAATTCACTAGGGCCTCTTTGTTCCCTGCCGATCTAGTTACCTTATCCCCGTCATATAGTTTTGCATAGAAGTCTTTGAATTCCCTTACAATTTGCTTGGGATTGGCGGTAACTTCCCCTGTTTCTCGCCGTAAAGCTTGGATACTGTAATTACGTGTTTTGGAGTTAATCATATTAGCTAGTAAGGTATCTGGTTTGTTTGCTTTCTCGAAAAACCTTCTCTTTGACCAACTTAGCGATTTCTCGGCCTGGGAGGTGAGAAGTAGGTTTAGCTTAATCTGGGTGTCTTTAATTTGTTGCAGAGTCGCTGCATTGGGTGATCTTCTATGTTGTTCCCAGTGCTGCTTTAGCTCTGTTTGTACCTTAATAATTTTTGCGTTGTGCTCTTTTTTCTTTCGGGCTCCCATACTAATCAAAACCCCCTTCAGTGTTGCTTTATGTGCCTCCCAGAGGGTTATATGTGAGTCAACGCTATCCTTATTTTCACTGAAAAAGTATTTGATCTCGTCTTTGATCTTTCTCTCAAGGTCCGGGATCTTTAGTAGGGAATCATTTAATTTCCAGTTTGCTCTTGGTCTTACCAAACCTATCTGAGTGCATCTTAGCTCGATCGGTGCGTGGTCAGACCATGAAATATCATGGATCCCAGAATGGGTGACCGCGGAGACCAGTCTACTAGATACAAAGAAGTAATCAATTCTACTAAATGAGTCGTGTGGGTGTGAGTAGAAAGTGTAAAGCTTTTCTAGCGGGTGGGTCTCTCTCCATGCGTCTATTAGTTGGAGATCTAATAAGCCTTGCTCTAGCGCTGAAGGTCGTGGTTTGGGCTTGTGCTTATGAGGACACGATCTATCTAGGGCTGTGTTCATAGCCGTGTTGAAATCCCCTCCTAGAATTAGAGCTCCTTTGCTAAAAAAAATTATGACGTTGAATGTCTTTGTGAAAAAATCTGCCTCATGGGCATTTGGGGCGTACAGCGTGGCTATTGTTATGGGTTGTGTATTAATGGATCCCATGAGCATCAAGAACCTGCCCTCTTGATCTTTCTTCACTTTGTCTACTACTAAGCCCACCCTATTATGAACTAGGATTGCTACACCCCGTTTTTTTTTCTGAAGCCAAGGATAGAAATACTTGGTTGTATTGCTTGTCGAAGTATTTGGGAGCACTAGTGGTGCTGAAATGTGTTTCCTGGAGTAGGATGATGTCCGCTCCCTTTTTTTTGTAGTCTGTGAGTGCTATCTTTCGTTTGCATGGGGAGTTTAGCCCCTTAGTGTTGTGTGATATAAAGGTTAGAGGCATGTTGGTGTGGGGTACTGACCTTGTGCTCCTAGTGCTACTTTTTGATATGTCGGGCCGCTACGGTGTCGTTTCTGTTCCTCTGCAGTACTCAGCTCTGTGCGGGGCTTCAGCGGGGGACCACTTGTGTAGGAGACAGTGTGGGGGGGGGGTAGACACAATAGGTACATGGGATACATAAGGACGGGAAAAAACACGTACAATAAACACATCAACTTGGGAGAGTAAACGGTGGCATAGTACCACTTTCTCTCCCTTGCCTGTGGGACGGTGGGTCTCTGGAACACGCCCTCCGTCTTCCTCCTTCTCCAAAGGGCCGTCTTGCACCACCTCTTCCCCAGGACTTCCTCAGGATCTAGGGCAACTGCCCCAGCCCGAGGGTAGACACACACGGCGACTGTAGGACCGACGTCCCAGCCGACAAACTATTAGCTTTATTAGTCCAAGCTGTGATGTTGGCTAAATTCGTGGTTAAGCTAGTCTACGTAAAACCTTTAATGTAAGAATAAACAAAGATCTGACCTTATAACAATAACTTTCCTCAACCTGACCCCATTTCCTCTATAGTTCCCAACAAATTTGCCTCTTGTAGCGACTGCTAAGCCCAAGATCTCTGCTAAATCGTTTAGGTACATTCCCTTCTCCTCTAACTCTTAGTTTCAGCTTAGCTTAGCTTCCCCCCCTGTTGTGTCTGTGCGTCAGGCCCTCCCCTTGTGTCTCGCTGCCTGCCCTTCACTTTTTTCCTCCAGTTCTCTGCTTTGGAGCCCCTAGCTCGTATCTCTCCTGTCTCCCTATCTTTCTATGTTTGTAACTCTCCTATTCTCTTGTCTCACTTTATTAAGCTTCTATCCCCTTCTTCTGTGGGCACTCAAACCTCTAACTCCCTCTCCCCCCTTCCTCATCTCCTATTCCTCACCTTCTATCTAAATGGCGCCCCCAGTTTTTCCCCGCAGCGACCTGGTCTACTCTCTTCCTGCCTATTCCTATGGGCTCCCTTATCCTGGCGCCTCTGTGTGTGCCATGTTTGTCCCTTCCGCTAGCGTGCTTGGGATTTCTTCTGGCCTCTGCCGCTGCTCGGTGCTGTGTGATGTTCTTTTGCTGGTTTGCTTCCGGTTTCTTGCTCCGGCTCCCGCCCCTTCCGGCTCATCTGCGTCCGCCGCCATCTTGGATGTGGCATCTCGCTCTCGATCCTCTCGCGTGAAGTGCTGTCTCCTCCCCTCTGACGTCATCCGCTGCCGCCCCTTCTCAGTTGGACTCCGGAGCTGTTCCAATATGGCCGCTAGTCTCTGTCTGCTGTCATCGGGGATCCAGGTAAGTGATGCAGTGATAGATTTGGGCCTAGGCGCTTCTGGGCATTATTGGGGATGCCGTGGGGGGGGAGTAGCTGTAAGGGAGATCTCGTTGGGGCCTCAGCGGGTGTCTTAAACGAACGGAGAGGGGGGGGGGGTCAACTTTAACTATTAGTGAACCATGTACCTCTGTCAGTCCATTTACCGTGGGCTGCGGGCTTGGTTATTCTTATCAGATCTTCCTGCCTCCCGCCATGTTGGGTCTGGAGCTGATCTTTTTCCCGCCACTTCGTCCGTAATTTTGTCTTGCAGGCCCAGTTTCGCAAGAAAGGCCCCTCCATCTTCCGCCCTCCTTATTGTTGTAGATGCCCCGTTTTTGGATACCAGGAGCTCGAAGGGGAAAATCCACCGGTACTTAACCCCTTCGTCCCTGAGGATTTTAGTAATTGGGGTAAGTTGTTTTCTTTTCAGCAACGTGGTGGGGGAGATATCCTGAAATACCTGAATTTTGTGTGACTCAAAGGAAGGATTATTGCGGGTCATTTGGCAAAATAGTTCTTTTATTTTAAAGTAGTGGAAGCGGGCAATGATATCTCTTGGGGGGTCTCCATGCTGTGGCCTGGATCTCAGGGCCCTATGACAGCGATCCAGTTGAAGCTCCTGGGTTGTCTTATCTGGCATCAGCTGGGTCAGCCACCGGCCCACGAAGTCTTCTGGATCTGGCTCTTCCTCTGAGACTCCCCTTATCCTCACATTATTGCGTCGCTCCCGGTTTTCGGAATCCTCCTGTTTGTCTAGGAGATCCTGGATGGTGTCCTTCACTTGGGACAGTTGCTTGTCTGTTTTGTGGAGCGATTTAATAGTTGAGTCCAATTTCCTTTCTAAGGAGTCAGTCCTGGAGCCGATGCTGCTTATGTCAGCTCTCAGGGTCGCCACCTCGGCTTGCAGGCACCTCTTAATGTCCGCGCAGAACTCCTGCATATCGCGACTCCGCATGATTCGGTTACCGCTGTACTTATCCCCCTCTGCCTCCGAGTCGGAGCCGCTTGGCGGGAGGCCCTCATGGCTTCTGGCGCGCGGCTGATCTCCCTTGCCATAGTAGTCTGTCATCACCGTGGAGGGGCGCTTTGAGCGTGTTCCTTTTGACATCTTGGGGGTATCCGGGGGCTGTGTGGTCAGTTTTTGTAGGAATCGGTCAGGTTTTAGCGCATTTATTAATTAATTATTGTCGGCTGGGAACGGAGCTAAGAACTCAAGCGTCCATTCAGTCCGTTGTCGCGCATGCGCATCCCATAAAATATATTTTAATAAATAAATCTCATTCTGCCGTGTGTGTCATTTCTGCAACAAACACTCAACACACCCACACACAACACCCATACAACAGTCAAACACACCCACACAACAATCCAACAACACTCTACTCACACACAACACTCACTCACCCACACAACACTCACAAACACACACACAACCCTCCTGTGCTCATACACCACACACAACAAAAAATTTACACACCCCTACCCCCACAACACACTCAACGATGGAAACACACCTCATACTACACACACTACACTAAATAAAATGCTGATTTACACATCTAGGCCCCCCTCCCCTTGTACCTCAAACACCACAACACCCTTCCGTATAACGCAAACACACCACCAAAACATCTACAACAACACACCCCCTCCACTACCACCACACCTCACAAAGCCTCTCGCCTCTTCCTTCCAATAACATCAATTACGGACACAATGCTAATTGGCCCCTATCTGTCCTTTTATGCAACAATATTCATCACATACACACAAAACTCACCCACACACACACACACACACACACAACACTACAGCAAAAACACTCACCCACCCCACACTCACCCAACTACCCACACCACACTCTATCACCCACACCAGCGTTTCCCAAATTGTGGGTCGCGACCCGGCACCGGGCAACGGAACCAAAATTGCCGGGTCGCAGCGAGGCTGGCCGTGCGATGTCCCCATCAAGTTAAAAAAAATTGGCGGCGATTGCCCCGCGCATGTGCAGGGAAATTAGGGGCTCCCCCCCGCTCCCAACGTGGGACAAAGGAGGAAGTACCAGCTCCTCTGCGGCCCGCACATTATGTGGGACGGAGGGGGAAGTACTAGCTCCTACTGTGGCCTGCTTCCCTCCACGGCCAGCTTCCTGCGCTCCCCCGAGCTTACCTCCCGTCCCAGGCAGCTGCCGCGGGGATATCGGGGGCAGCAGGGGAAAGCGTCCGGCGGCAAGGTAAGTCACCCCACCCAGTCACTGTCAACCAGTCACTCTCTCCCACCCAGTCACTCCCACACAGGCACTGTCTCCCACCCAGTCACTGTCTCCCACCCAGTAACTGTCTCCCACCCATTCACTGTCTCCCATCCAGTCACTGTCACCCACCCAATCACTGTTACCCAGTCACTGTCACACAGTCAATGTCTCCCACCCAGTCACTGTCTCCCACCCAGTCACTGTCACCCAGTCACTCTCTCCCACCCAGTCACTCCCACACAGTCACTGTCTCCCACCCAGTCACTGTCTCCCACCCAGTCACTGTCTCCCACCCAGTCACTGTCTCCCACCCAGGCACTGTCTCCCACCCAGTCACTGTCTCCCACCCAGTCACTGTCTCCCACCCAGTCACTCTCTCCCATCCAGTCACTGTCACCCAGTCACTGTCACCCACCCAATCACTGTTACCCAGTCACTGTCACACACCCAGTCACTGTTACCCAGTCACTGTCACCCAGTCACTATCACCCACCCAGTCACTGTCACCCAGTCACTCTCTCCCACCCAGTCACTCTCTCCCACCCAGTCACTGTCACCCAGTCACTGTCACCCAGTCACTATCACGCACCCAGTCACTGTCACCCAGTCACTCTCTTCCTCCCAGTCACTGTCACCCACCCAGTCACTGTCACCCACCCAGTCACTGTCACCCAGTCACTGTCACCAAGTCACTGTCACCCACCCAGTCACTCACCCAGTCACTGTCACCCAGTCACTGTCACCCACCCAGTCAATGTCTCCCACCCAGTCACTGTCACCCACCCAGTCACTGCCATCCACCCAGTCACTGTCACCCAGTCACTGTCACCCACCCAGTCACTGTCTCCCACCCAGTCACTCTCTCCCACCCAGTCACTGTCTCCCACCCAGTCACTGTCTCCCACCCAGTCACTGTCTCCCACCCAGTCACTGTCTCTCACCCAGTCACTGTCTCCATCCCACCCAGTCACTGTCACCCACCCAGTCACTGTCTCTCACACAGTCACTGTCTCCCACCCAGTCACTGTCTTCCACCCAGTCACTGTCTCCCACCCAGTCACTGTCTCCCACCCAGTCACTGTCTCCCACCCATTCACTGTCACCCAGTCACTGTCACCCACCCAGTCACTGTCTCCCACCCATTCACTGTCACCTAGTCACTGTCACCTACCCAGTCACTGTCTCCCACCCAGTCACTGTCTCTCACCCAGTCACTCTCTCACCCACCCAGTCACTGTCTCTCACCCAGTCACTCTCTCACCCACCCAGTCACTGTCACCCACCCAGTCACTGTCACCCAGTCACACTGTCTCCCTCCCACCCAGTCACTGTCTCCCTCCACCCAGTCACTGTCTCCCACACAGTCACTGTCTCCCACCCACCCAGTCACTGTCTCCCACCCAGTCACTGTCTCTCACCAAGTCACTGTCTCCCACCCACCCAGTCACTGTCTCCCACACAGTCACTGTTTCCCACCCAGTCACTGTCTCCCACCCAGTCACTGTCTCCCACCCAGTCACTGTCTCTCACCCAGTCACTGTCTCCATCCCACCCAGTCACTGTCTCCCACCCAGTCACTGTCTCCCACCCATTCACTGTCACCCAGTCACTCTCTCACCCACCCAGTCACTGTCACCCACCCAGTCACTGTCACCCAGTCTCACTGTCTCCCTCCCACCCAGTCACTGTCTCCCACCCAGTCACTGTCTCCCACCCACCCAGTCACTGTCTCCCATACAGTCACTGTCTCCCACCCACCCAGTCACTGTCTCCCATACAGTCACTGTCTCCCACCCACCCAGTCACTGTCTCCCACCCACCCAGTCACTGTCTCCCACCCAGTCACTGTCTCCCACCCAGTCACTGTCTCTCATCCAGTCACTGTCTCCCACCCAGTCACTGTCTCCCACCCAGTCACTGTCTCCATCCCAGTCACTGTCTCCATCCCACCCAGTCACTGTCTCCCACCCAGTCACTGTCTCCCACCCAGTCACTGTCTCCCACCCAGTCACTGTCTCCCACCCAGTCACTGTCACCCAGTCACTGTCTCCCTCCCACCCAGTCACTGTCTCCCTCCCACCCAGTCACTGTCTCCATCCCACCCAGTCACTGTCTCCCACCCACCCAGTCACTGTCTCCCACCCACCCAGTCACTGTCACCCAGTCACTGTCTCCCTCCCACCCAGTCACTGCCTCCATCCCACCCAGTCACTGTCTCCATCCCACCCAGTCACTGTCTCCCACCCACCCAGTCAGTTGGTGCGGGAGATGGGCGCGGTGACAGGCAATGGTGGCTGCGTGGTCGCTGGCGGGCAGGGGGAGGCGGTAGAGCCACCTACTTGGATCGCTGTCCTTTCCTCTCTCCCCCGCCCCCCCCCCCAGTCACTCACATCCATCGCTGCCTGTAATTCACTGTGTGTGTATAGGGGAGAGTGTGTGCGTGTGTATCAGTGGCTGTGTGTGTGTATCAATATCAGTGTGTGTGTGTGTATCAGTGTGTGTGTGTGTATCAGTGTCTGTGTGTGTGTATCAGTGTCTGTGTGTGTATCAGTGTGTGTGTGTGTGTGTATCAGTGTCTGTGTGTGTGTGTATCAGTGTGTGTGTGTGTGTGTGTGTGTGTGTGTATAAGTGTGTGTGTGTATCAGTATCAGTGTGTGTGTGTGTACCAGTGTCTGTGTGTGTGTGTGTGTGTTTGTTTGTAGCAGTGTCTCTGTGTGTGTATGTGTATCAGTGTGTGTGTGTGTATCAGTGTCTGTGTGTGTGCGTGTGTATCAGTGTGTGTGTGTAGCAGTGTCTCTGTGTGGCTGCGTGTGTGTCAGTGGCTGCGTGTGTGTGTGTGTGTGTGTGTGTGTGTGTGTGTGTGTGTGTGTGTCAGTGGCTGTGTTTGTGTGTGTGTGTCAGTGACTTTGTGTGTGTGTGTGTATCAGTGGCTGTGTGTGTGTGTCTGTGCAGGCCAGCTGTGCCTGTGCGTGGTCAGTGTCTGTGTTGGTCTGTCTGTGTGAGTGTCTGTAGGTTAGTGACTGTGTGCGTCTGTGCAGGTCAGAGAGAGAATGGAAGGGGGGGGGAGAGAGAATAGAGGGGATTGGGAGAATATATGAAAACTGTATGGACATTCATATCTGTTTTATTTTACCTATAGGCGATAACATTTTTAGTGGGTCACGAAGGAGAAGTTCAAAAAAAACCGGGTCATGAAAAAAAAAGTTTGGGAAACGCTGACCCACACAAACATCACACACCCAGCACACAGTCACTCATCCACCCACACCACACAAAAACAACAATCACACACATACACACACACTCAATCACCCACCCCCCACTCACTCATCCACCCACACAGCACACACTCAACCACACACCACACACACAAACAACAATCACATACAACACCCATGCACGCACTATACACACACAGGGAAACTGTGATCCCATATTGTTTTATGAAGCAGATATGTGTCAGGAGGTGTTGTTGAATGGAATGAGTGCTATGTTATATAGTGAAGCACTGATGTTGCAGGAGTGTTAAGGTGATGTGTGAGGCCCTACAGGAGGTGTTGCTGTGTTTGCATGCAGGTGAGGGTTTGTGGGGTGTTGTGGTGTACGGGAGTGTTTCGGGGTGGGGCATCCGTGCGACGGGAGTGTTTGGGGTGCGGGGGGGGGGTGTTCCGGTATCCAGGAGGGCTTGTTGTGTGCATTGAAACACGGATGTGGCAGCAGGGTGAAGGCGAGATGTGTGGTCCCTGGAGGGGGGTAGTGGCATGCACCGGGAGGTGGTGTGTTGGCGGTATCGTTGCAGGTTTGTTGGGGGGAGGAGGGGTGTCACGCGAGTGTTTGTTGTGGTGCGGGCTTTATACAGGAGGGCTTGCTGTGTACCGAGGTTGTGTCCACGCTCCACGTGCGCGGTTGGAATGCGGGCCCTCTAGGGAGGTAGGGGTTGTGTGGTCCACCATGCGGTTTTGGGTGTTATATAAGAATATATATATAGGTAAGAGTCTGTACCTGATTCCGTAGTTGTTTTGGTGGTATCAGGCGGTGAGGGTTTTGTGGGTTGAGAGGTGAGAGCTGTGAAGCGTTTCCAGGGTTAGGTGCTGTGAAGCGTTACCAAATCTCCCAGAGCAGTGAGGGTTAGGTGCTGTGAAGTGGTTCCCAAAGCTCAGTGAGGGCTGGGAGGGTGTGGCAGTGGGGTTGGTGTGTTGGGCGCAGGCCAATGAGAGGTGTGCGGGGGCGGGTGTGGGGCCAAGGGAGCAATGTAATTGGCCTGAGGCAGTGGTGTGAGGTGTGCGGGGGCGGGTGGGCCAAGGGAGCAATGTCATTGGCCTGAGGCAGGTCCAATCTTATTGCCGCTAGGGACACAGGGAGGGACACAGGGAGACACATACAGACATAGCCACATATGACTGTTTGAGAAATATATTGTAGACTAGCTGAGAGACCCGGCGTTGCCCGGGATGTAATGTTCCCGCTCCCCTCTCTCTCCTCTCTCCTCCCCCCTCTCTGTTTGTCCCCCATGCACATCAATGCAGTCCCCCCCTCCCTCCTTTACAGCTTCATGCAGTGTGTGCGTCAGTCAGTGTGTGTGCGTGCGCGTGCGTCAGTGAGTCTGACGCAGAAAGAAAAACACAGACTGACTGACGCACACACAGTCAGTGTGTGCGTGTGTGTGTGTGCCTCAGTCAGTGCGTGCGTGCGTCAGTCACTGTGTGTGTGTGTGTGTGTGTGTGTGTGTGTGTGTGTGTGTGTGTGTGTGTGTGTGTGTGTGTGTGTGTGTGTGTGTGTGTGTGTGTGTGTGTGTGTGTGTGTGTGCGCGCGTCAGTCTGTGTGTGTGTTGGTGTGTGTATGTGTGCGCGCGCGTCAGTCTGTGTGTGTCAGTCGATGTGTGTGTGTCAGTCGGTGTGTGTGTCAGTCAGTGTGTGTGTGTCAGTCGGTGTGTTGGTGAGTCAGCGCCGGGGAGGTCAGTGAGTGCCGGGGAGGGAGGTGAGTGGAGCGCCGGGGAGGTGATGTGAGTGGAGCGCCGGGGAGGGGAGCCAGGGGAGGGGAGGTGAGTCAGTGCCGGGGAGGTGAATGAGCGGCGGTGAGGGAGGTGAGTGTGATGGGGTAGGAGGTGTGTGTGTATACCCGGCGTTGGCCGGAGGCACGGAGGGGGGGCGTGAAAGGCAGGGGAAGTGAGCGCCGGGGAGGTGAGTCAGCGCCGGGGAGGGAGGTGAGTATGATGGGGGCGAGGAGAGGTATGTGTGTGTGTATACCCGGCGTTGGCCGGAGGCAGGGTGGGGGGCGTCAAAGGCAGGGGGAGTGAGCGCCGGGGAGGGGAGGTGAGTCAGCACCGGGGAGGGAGGTGAGTGTGATGGGGGGGAGAGGTGTGTGTGTGTATATAGCCGGCGTTGGCCGGAGGCAGGGTGGGGGGCAATAAAGGCAGGGGGGGGTGTCGTCAAAGGCAGGGGCGTCAAAGGCAGGGGGGCGTCAAAGGCAGGGGGGGCGTCAAAGGTAGGGGGGGCGTCAAAGGCAGGGGGGGGGGGCGTCAAAGGCAGGGGGGGCCTCAAAGGCATGGATTCCTCCCCCTGCATTTCCTCACCTGGCAGCATGCGGCGCTCCTCGGGCTGGCACTGGTTCTCTCCCCCTCGTGGCCTCCGCTGACTCCCGACTCATAACGTAGTTACAACTTGTTATTACAGATGTAAACAGCATATAGACAGAGTGTACAGCTATAGTTGTATGTTCATACATTTCATGATAGATTTTGAAGAATCGCTTTATTGCAAAAAATTATGACACCGACGAAATGAATAAAGCAATTAGGGAAGTAGGCTTGCTTAAACGTAGTGATATTTTAAAAACAAACCCACCGAAAACCAGAGAGGATTTTAACATTGCTTTCCTAACACAATACAGTCAAGATGCTGGGAGTATACAACATATTCTAAACAAACACTGGCATCTCCTACAGGGAGACCCTACTTTGAAAGAGCACCTCCCAGAAAAACCTAAAGTGATATACAAAAGGGCTGACAATATCAAAAGGCGGTTAGCACCAAGCCTTTTCCAACCAGGAACGGAGAAAGCAGGTCAGGAAGCAAACTGGTTGCCAAAAGTGAAAGGTTTCCACAGATGTAGCACCTGCAAAGCCTGCAAACTGGGTACAAAAGAGAAAATACAGTTTAGCTCCAATATAACAGGGGAACAGTTCAAAATGTCCCATTTCAAAAACTGCAAGACAGAATTCGTAGTGTATTTACTGAACTGCCCTTTTGGACTCCAGCATGTAGGGCGTACCAGCCGACCCTTACGGGTATGCATACAAGAGCACCTAGGGAACATAAGGCGTAAATTAATAACACACAGTGTATCAAAACACTTTGCACTACACCACCAAGGAGATCCATCAGGCCTTGTATTTAGGGGCATTGAATTAGTCCCACCACACTGGAGGGGTGGGGACAGACTGACTACTTTATCCAAAAAAGAAACATTTTGGATTTACAAATTGAAAAGCTTGGCCCCTAAAGGTCTCAATGTAGATATCGACATTGGAGCCTTCATTTAATCTTTTATCTCTCCCTGTCCCCTACTGATCTGTTTTCATCCCCAATCCCCAATTCCCCCTCCCACTTTCATAATAGGAATCCACCTTGAACCAGCTCCTTTTGAACATACCGGCTTATATCGGCGTGGCAACTTACCTTTTAGATTGCTTGACAAATTGTATTGATGTATATTATTTGATCATTGATTTTTTATCCCTGATGTATATATATTTTTTAATATATTTTTTTACATTTTTTATGACGCATTGTAATGATGCAAATTTTATGATGAACTACTTATACGTTTGAGGCTACAGAGCCATTTACGAGAGGTTTACATCTTATTACTAAGACAAGGCCAGAATGCATTTTTAACTGTGATCAATTGCACTTAGATGCCATCTAAAATGAACCATTTAGTTCTCCAGTTTGTCCACTAGAGGAGGCTATTGCCCAAGAAATTGGGCACAGCAAGTTTCCAATGTACTAACATCATTTTGAGGGGCATTATGAATAGAAAACCCTTGAAACTTTTGTGAATTTGTTTTTTGTATCAAGTTCCCTATCCTAATGAACTAAGCATTCATTCTGTAAATACCATGGAAAGTCGAATCAAACAAGGTAATTTCCTCATATGATTGTATATACAACTAAAATCGCATTATCATCAAATGTGATGTCAAATTATTCACATAGAGGTTTGCTCTAAAACAATTTATAAACACTCCTAGGACAGAAACATTTAAGCCCACATGTAACCGTGATCCACTACATGGAAGCTTTCAGCCCTGTAGCTGTAGAGTTTACCCACAAGAGGGCACTATTGCTCAACAAATGAATGAAATGTTCCCCAACAATTAGCCATATTGAGGGATACCACTCTCCGGTTTTACTGTGAATATCGTTTTCAAGTTCTTTTTTATACACTACCATACTATACCGAGAGCTTCCCCAATCTATCATGAAATGTATGTACATACTGTACAACTATAGCTGTACACGCTGTCTATATGCTGTTTACATCTGTAATAACAAGTTGTAACTACGTTATGAGCAGTGCTCTTCTCAAATAGAACAATCACGACACTTGCCCCCCTTTTTGAATGGGCTGAAAGTGATTGATTTTTAAATTGTTTTTGAATTATTTCTGTTTCTGTGATAACATGCCGAAAGACATCTAATATCTGTATTTACCTGTTCAACGGAGGGCTATTGAAGCGTGGGATAGCCAGCCCGGTCTCTGAATCATTTTTCCTGTATAATGAAATGTATGCATATGTACTTATATCTACTATATGCTTGCTGGAACTCTGTTCATATGTTGATCACCTAGCCAATAATGTTTTGAGGGATAACAATGAAGAAATGTTTTTAACATAGTTATGAGCAATGTTTTGCTCAAATAGAAGCACCACAATAATTGCCCCTTTTTTCGAAAGGGCTGAAAGAGATTGATATTGATTTTTAACTGTTATGATAGCAATATCTTTATTATCCCATTTTGCAGTGTGCTCCAATTACACTGAGGGAGACAGTAATTAAAGCGGGGGATAGAAAGCCAGGTGTTTACACTGTTTGTATTCAATCTATTAAATAATCAAGTCCCTGCGCCTATATATACCATGTACAATGAGCATCCGGCAGGAACCTGACGAAGCTTACTGCGAAATGCGTTGTTCTCTGCCGGAGCTCATTGAGAGAGGGCCCCAACCAACCGCGGGATATCCGGTGCAGATCCTCCCTTCTGGTTCCACTGCCGGACGCGTCAGTGAGAACGCAAACGGAGGAAGAGGTCTTGCTGGATAACCACGCGGCTGATGCTGGGCAACAAGAGTTGCCATTTGTGTGAGTGTGTTCATTGTTTTTCACATTTTATGTTTTAAACTGTTATCAATGAAAACTTTTATAGCTACTAATTCAGACTTTGCCCATCCGTTGGTCTATGGGCGTCTGGGAGAGGAGCCACTCATACACCACACCCACTGGGGGTAGAATACTGAGACGTATCCACATCACCTGAGCAGGCTGACATCACCCACTGAGGGAACAAATTCAAATTAGGCCGTGTGAGTTTTTTGTCTAGTGTTACTCCGCTTCAGGAGTCTGTATTTACCCACCACATCCATCGTTGAGGGTGAAGTCTCACACAAGCCCGTGTGAGTCGCTGAAACTAATTGCTTATATTTCATTTGCTGTTTATTTAGTGGCATTCACTAATACCCCTTCCCTCCCATCCCTCCCCCCCCCACCTCTCCCCTTCCCCCCACACACATTGATGCATGCACTAATACTGTGTATTATTTTATTTTATTCTGTTATATTCTTCATCATCATCTTGAGTTCCACGAGTTTGCGCTGACCATCTTCACACTCCAATTGCAACCATAAGAAGGACTCGGGGTTGTCTTCTTCAAGGTCAAGCAGCAGCAAAACCAACAAAAAGGGCCAGTATACAATGTTATACTATTTTATACTATTACACATTTTCTACAATTTTTTAATATTTAATAATTCCTAGGCGTCTAAGCATTTTTTATACACATATTTTAGGGAGCACCCCAGTTCCACATCCAGTTACCGATTGGATGAAGGGCAAGCATGGGTTTGAAAGAAGGAGGCGGGGCTAAGAATGCCGGCCGGGATGCAGGGGATTGGTCGGAGGCAGGTCAGAGGAAGCCGGGAGCGGGGCTTCCGCTTTGTGCAGAGCACATGGGGAGTGTGTGTGTCTGCCTTCCCGCTCCTCTGCCTGCTGCACGGTGTCCCGCGCCGGGCGGGCAGCCACAGGGAACCGGGGCAGAGGCGCTCATCCACATTGCCGCTCACCCCCCTTGCCGCTCACTACCTTTCTGCTCACCCCTTGGTGCCTCCACCCCCTTGCACCCTTGGCGCTCCCTTTGCCCCCTGGTCCGCATGGTGCGGGAGATGGGCGTGGGGGCGGTCAGTGCTGGTGCGCGATCGCTGGCGGGTGCAGCGGGAGGTTCAAAAACAAGGCCTTTCCTCTGTCCCCCGCCCCTCTCCACCCATTCCGTCGCTGTACTCCACTATGTCTGTGTGTGGGGGGAGGGGGGAGTGTGTGTGGGGGGGGAGTGTGTGGGGGGAGTGTGTGTGGGGGGGGAGTGTGTGTGGGTGGGGGGGAGGGAGTGTGTGTGGGGGGGGAGCGAGTGTGTGCGGGGGGTTAGGGATTGTGTGTGTGGGGGGGGGGGGTGTGTGTGGGGGGGAGGGAGTGTGTGTGTGGGGGGGAGGGAGTGTGTGTGTGGGTGGGGGTGTGGGGGTGTGTGTGTGTTGGGGGGGAGTGTGTGATTGGGGGGGAGTGTGTGTATATACTTTAGAGAGACATACTGAAGGCCTTCCATCAGCTAATCCTGGTGAAATAATTTTGTCTTTCAGAGATTCATCAGAACGGTAAGGGGGGGTCGTGCAAACTTATTGAACTGCGTGCATAATGTAGTAACAGTCAATAGTTTGTTATGCTCCCACCCTCTCTAAATGGCAAATTAAGTACAGTACAGAATCCAAGAGAATGAGAATGTGTATGGAAAAGAAGTAAGTGATTTTTAATGTCATAATTGATCAAATATTAATACCAAGTGTAACACGTCAACACTTGTACCCCCCCCTCCCAATCGCAGATATGGGTGGTGCGTGTAGATACGTGTGTTACCATTTGTGTGGTGCGTGTACCTGTAGGTTCACAGGGGGCCAGAGACGCCACTGATGGAAACCTGGGGTGCACCTGGAACGTATTTGTTCAGCGCCTCGACCCAAGAGGGATACTCACAGTGGTGGGATAGGCCCAACTGGAAACATGCCATTAGAAACACACACACAATGATGTATGCAAACACACACATACCATTAGAAACACACACACACACAATGATGTATGCAAAAATATTTTCTAATAGCAACTATAACTTAGAAAACATATTAGGCATCAACTCCATACATGCAGATAATGAACATATGCAATGCACATATAATCCTGCATTAGATAACTCCCCTAATTATGGGAGTGTCCCAACTCCCCTAAATACTCCAGTGTCCCAAAGTCCAAGGCCTGCAGCCTCTCCCTCCCCAAGGGTGAAATGCAGCGCTGCCCCCTTATAACGTTGGTGCACTTTAGTAAAGATACTTGCCAGTGCTCCAGCACCCGAGGATGATGAAAAACTAACGATGGATAGTTTAGCTGCTCCAGCGATGCTCTGCAGCACAGGTGGTGTTGACTACTGCAGATGTCCCACCACAAAGACCAGTCTCGCACTGGATAGAGGTGGCATGGTCTCAGATCACGGACTGTGGATGCTGGACTGCAATGCAGTCCTATGTCCCTGTCTTGCACAGCTAACTATAGGTCAGCGTCCATATCTACTGTAGCTACACACTTACAAACTTATTACTTACTGATTTCTAATTTCCTAATGTAGAAGTTACTAACTTATTAACTTCTAAGTAACTACTCTCTCACTCACTTATCTTCACTAACTGCTAACTGTTCCTTTCTTCAACTGCATCACAGGCTAACTCCCTCATCTTGTGGAAATCTCCCCCATTGGTTGTCTTGCAACGCATCCTGCAGCTTTCGAGGCAGCTGACACTTGCAGTTCCCTTGATGTTATATACTCCTATTGAAAGGTAAGGGGCACCAGCGGAACACAGGCTATACATGCATCACATAATTTTTTTTCTTTAAATCAATAATGTACCCTTGTCGATCAACTAAATAAGTATGAGTTTTTTGAGAGTTCATACTTTAAATTCAGATTTGCACAAATCCACCCAAAACTAATCAAACCTAATGGTTATCTGTAGCAAAACCAATTTCATTAGAGCTTTTTTAACAGAGGATATAGAGTAATAGTGTAATGAACAGCAGCAGCAATGATACACACTTGATAAATAAGTCCTGTATGAGTAGCCAATTACTATAAATGTGTGACTCTTGGTGTACAGTAGATCATGCTATAATATTGCTAGACGATGCAGGCATACAGTATTATAACAATATTCAGTGCGATAATTAATATGGTAAAATATCTTTATTTACAGACCCTGATGTCAAAGAAGCCATTACGAAGAAGAAATAGACAAGATTGAAAATTTTGAAGAGGCAAAGCTGTATTTAAAAAAAAAAAAAACTTTATGACTTACAATTAAAACTTTTTATTCTTTAAATATACTCTTTTGGGTGTTCATGTTTTGCATTTCTATACACTTACTGTACGATAGTACTATACCTTAAAGATGTTTGGCCATTTCAATATTTAATAAATATATAAAAATGTATAATTGATAAACTGTAAAGAAAACATAAGTCCCAAATAAAATCTAAAATTTGGTTTATTTGCATATTTTTTTATTTATTTATTTGTTTTGCCCTTTTTCAATTTTATTTAATTCTACATAAATGTGTGGAAATATCCCTAACTTGATTAGGGGCTCATTGGTGTTATAATTGCATCCTTCATTTGCTTCATCACTTATTTTTTTTTTTGGTTCTCTTCTTTTATGAAGTACGCGTGTTCAGTATTTCTGTGCATTCATTATGGAGTTGATGCCTAATATGTTTTCTAAGTTATAGTTGCTATTAGAAAATATTTTTGCATACATCATTGTGTGTGTGTGTTTCTAATGGTATGTGTGTGTTTGCATACATCATTGTGTGTGTGTTTCTAATGGCATGTTTCCAGTTGGGCCTATCCCACCACTGTGAGTATCCCTCTTGGGTCGAGGCGCTGAACAAATACGTTCCAGGTGCACCCCAGGTTTCCATCAGTGACGTCTCTTGCCCCCTGTGAACCTACAGGTACAACACACACACACTGGTAACATACGTATCTACACGCACCACCCATATCTGCGATTGGGAGGGGGGTACAAGTGTTGACGTCTTACACTTGGTATTAATATTTGATCAATTATGACATTAAAAATCACTTACTTCTTTTCCATACACATTCTCATTCTCTTGGATTCTGTACTGTACTTAATTTGCCATTTAGAGAGGGTGGGAGCATAACAAACTATTGACTGTTACGACATTATGCACGCAGTTCAATAAGATTGCACGACCCCCCCCCCCCCCATACCGTTCTGATGAATCTCTGAAAGACAAAATTATTTCATTAGGATTAGCTGATGGAAGGCCTTCAGTATGTCTCTCTAAAGTATATACACACACACTCCCCCCCCCCACACACACACTCCCCCCCCCCCCACACACCACTCCCCACACACACACTCCCACCCCCACACACACACCCCTCCCACACCCCCCTCCCTACGCACTCCCCTCCCCCCCACACACACACTTCCTCCACCCCACACAAACAGAAATAATTCAAAAACGATTTAAAAATCAATCACTTTCAGCCCATTAAAAAAAAGGGGGGCAAGTGTCGTGACTGTTCTATTTGAGCAGAGCACTGCTCATAATGTAGTTACAACTTGTTATTACAGATGTAAACAGCATATAGACAGAGTGTACAGCTATAGTTGTATGTTCATACATTTCATGATAGATTTTGAAGAATCGCTTTATTGCAAAAAATTATGACACCGACGAAATGAATAAAGCAATTAGGGAAGTAGGCCTGCTTAAACGTAGTGATATTTTAAAAACAAACCCACCGAAACCCAAAGAGGATTTTAACATTGCTTTCCTAACACAATACAGTCAAGATGCTGGGAGTATACAACATATTCTAAACAAACACTGGCATCTCCTACAGGGAGACCCTACTTTGAAAGAGCACCTCCCAGAAAAACCTAAAGTGATGTACAAAAGGGCTGACAATATCAAAAGGCGGTTAGCACCAAGCCTTTTCCAACCAGGAACGGAGAAAGCAGGTCAGGAAGCAAACTGGTTGCCGAAAGCGAACGGTTTCCACAGATGTAGCACCTGCAAAGCCTGCAAACAGGGTACAAAAGAGAAAATACAGTTTAGCTCCAATATAACAGGGGAACAGTTCAAAATGTCCCATTTCAAAAACTGCAAGACAGAATTCGTAGTGTATTTACTGAACTGCCCTTGTGGACTCCAGCATGTAGGGCATACCAGCCGACCCTTACGGGTACGCATACAGGAGCACCTAGGGAACATAAGGCGTAAATTAATGACACACAGTGTATCAAAACACTTTGCACTACACCACCAAGGAGATCCATCAGGCCTTGTATTTAGGGGCATTGAATTAGTCCCACCACACTGGAGGGGTGGGGACAGACTGACTACTTTATCCAAAAAAGAAACATTTTGGATTTACAAATTGAAAAGCTTGGCCCCTAAAGGTCTCAATGTAGATATCGACATTGGAGCCTTCATTTAATCTTTTATCTCTCCCTGTCCCCTACTGATCTGTTTTCATCCCCAATCCCCAATTCCCCCTCCCACTTTCATAATAGGAATCCACCTTGAACCAGCTCCTTTTGAACATACCGGCTTATATCGGCGTGGCAACTTACCTTTTAGATTGCTTGACAAATTGTATTGATGTATATTATTTGATCATTGATTTTTTATCCCTGATGTATATATATTTTTTAATATATTTTTTTACATTTTTTATGACGCATTGTAATGATGCAAATTTTATGATGAACTACTTATACGTTTGAGGCTACAGAGCCATTTACGAGAGGTTTACATCTTATTACTAAGACAAGGCCAGAATGCATTTTTAACTGTGATCAATTGCACTTAGATGCCATCTAAAATGAACCATTTAGTTCTCCAGTTTGTCCACTAGAGGAGGCTATTGCCCAAGAAATTGGGCACAGCAAGTTTCCAATGTACTAACATCATTTTGAGGGGCATTATGAATAGAAAACCCTTGAAACTTTTGTGAATTTGTTTTTTGTATCAAGTTCCCTATCCTAATGAACTAAGCATTCATTCTGTAAATACCATGGAAAGTCGAATCAAACAAGGTAATTTCCTCATATGATTGTATATACAACTAAAATCGCATTATCATCAAATGTGATGTCAAATTATTCACATAGAGGTTTGCTCTAAAACAATTTATAAACACTCCTAGGACAGAAACATTTAAGCCCACATGTAACCGTGATCCACTACATGGAAGCTTTCAGCCCTGTAGCTGTAGAGTTTACCCACAAGAGGGCATTATTGCTCAACAAATGAATGAAATGTTCCCCAACAATTAGCCATATTGAGGGATACCACTCTCCGGTTTTACTGTGAATATCGTTTTCAAGTTCTTATTTTTATACACTACCATACTATACCGAGAGCTTCCCCAATCTATCATGAAATGTATGTACATACAACTATAGCTGTACACTCTGTCTATATGCTGTTTACATCTGTAATAACAAGTTGTAACTACGTTATGAGCAGTGCTCTGCTCAAATAGAACAATCACGACACTTGCCCCCCTTTTTGAATGGGCTGAAAGTGATTGATTTTTAAATTGTTTTTGAATTATTTCTGTTTCTGTGATAACATGCCGAAAGACATCTAATATCTGTATTTACCTGTTCAACGGAGGGCTATTGAAGCGTGGGATAGCCAGCCCGGTCTCTGAATCATTTTTCCTGTATAATGAAATGTATGCATATGTACTTATATCTACTATATGCTTGCTGGAACTCTGTTCATATGTTGATCACCTAGCCAATAATGTTTTGAGGGATAACAATGAAGAAATGTTTTTAACATAGTTATGAGCAATGTTTTGCTCAAATAGAAGCACCACAATAATTGCCCCTTTTTTCGAAAGGGCTGAAAGAGATTGATATTGATTTTTAACTGTTATGATAGCAATATCTTTATTAACCCATTTAGCAGTGTGCTCCAATTACACTGAGGGAGACAGTAATTAAAGCGGGGGATAGAAAGCCAGGTGTTTACACTGTTTGTAATCAATCTATTAAATAATCAAGTCCCTGCGCCTATATATACCATGTACAATGAGCATCCGGCAGGAACCTGACGAAGCTTACTGCGAAATGCGTTGTTCCCTGCCGGAGCTCATTGAGAGAGGGCCCCAACCAACCGCGGGATATCCGGTGCAGATCCTCCCTTCCGGTTCCACTGCCGGACGCGTCAGTGAGAACGCAAACGGAGGAAGAGGTCTTGCTGGATAACCACGCGGCTGATGCTGGGCAACAAGAGTTGCCATTTGTGTGAGTGTGTTCATTGTTTTTCACGTTTTATGTTTTAAACTGTTATCAATAAAAACTTTTATAGCTACTAATTCAGACTTTGCCCATCCTTTGGTCTATGGGCGTCTGGGAGAGGAGCCACTCATACTCCACACCCACTGGGGGTAGAATACTGAGACGTATCCATATCACCTGAGCAGGCTGACATCACCCACTGAGGGAACAAATTCACATTAGGCCGTGTGAGTTTTTTGTCTAGTGTTACTCTGCTTCAGGAGTCTGTATTTACCCACCACATCCATCGTTGAGGGTGAAGTCTCACACAAGCCCGTGTGAGTCGCTGAAACTAATTGCTTATATTTCATTTGCTGTTTATTTAGTGGCATTCACTAATACCCCTTCCCTCCCATCCCTCCCCCCCCACCTCCCCCCTTCCCCCCACACACGTTGATGCATGCACTAATACTGTGTATTATTTTATTTTATTCTGTTATATTCTTCATCATCATCTTGAGTTCCACGAGTTTGCGCTGACCATCTTCACACTCCAATTGCAACCATAAGAAGGACTCTGGGTTGTCTTCTTCAAGGTCAAGCAGCAGCAAAACCAACAAAAAGGGCCAGTATACAATGTTATACTATTTTATACTATTACACATTTTCTACAATTTTTTAATATTTAATAATTCCTAGGCGTCTAAGCATTTTTTAGCCACATATTTTAGGGAGCACCCCAGTTCCACATCCAGTTACCGATTGGATGAAGGGCAAGCATGGGTTTGAAAGAAGGAGGCGGGGCTTAGAATGCCGGCCGGGATGCAGGGGATTGGTCGGAGGCAGGTCAGAGGAAGCCGGGAGCGGGGCTTCCGCTTTGTGCAGAGCACATGTGGAGTGTGTGTGTCTGCCTTCCCGCTCCTCTGCCTGCTGCACGGTGTCCCGCGCCGGGCGGGCAGCCACAGGGAACCGGGGCAGAGGCGCTCATCCCCATTGCCGCTCACCCCCCTTGCCGCTCACTACCTTTCTGCTCACCCCTTGGCGCCTCCCCCCCCCTTGCACCCTTGGCGCTCCCTTTGCCCCCGGTCCGCATGGTGCGGGAGATGGGCGTGGGGGCGGGCAGTGGTGGTGCGCGATCGCTGGCGGGTGCAGCGGGAGGTTCAAAAACAAGGCCTTTCCTCTGTCCCCCGCCCCTCTCCACCCATTACGTCGCTGTACTCCACTATGTCTGTGTGTGGGGGGAGGGGGGAGTGTGTGTGTGGGGGGGGGGGGTGGGGGGAGTGTGTGTGGGGGGGGAGTGTGTGTGGGTGGGGGGGAGGGAGTGTGTGTGGGGGGGGAGCGAGTGTGTGCGGGGGGTTAGGGATTATGTGTGTGGGTGGGGGGAGTGTGTGTGTGGGGGGGTAGGGAGTGTGTGTGTGGGGGGGAGGGAGTGTGTGTGTGGGGGGGAGGGAGTGTGTGTGTGGGGGGGGGTGTGGGGGTGTGTGTGTTGGGGGGGAGTGTGTGATTGGGGGGGAGTGTGTGTATATACTTTAGAGAGACATACTGAAGGCCTTCCATCAGCTAATCCTGGTGAAATAATTTTGTCTTTCAGAGATTCATCAGAACGGTAAGGGGGGGTCGTGCAAACTTATTGAACTGCGTGCATAATGTAGTAACAGTCAATAGTTTGTTATGCTCCCACCCTCTCTAAATGGCAAATTAAGTACAGTACAGAATCCAAGAGAATGAGAATGTGTATGGAAAAGAAGTAAGTGATTATTAATGTCATAATTGATCAAATATTAATACCAAGTGTAACACGTCAACACTTGTACCCCCCTCCCAATCGCAGATATGGGTGGTGCGTGTAGATACGTGTGTTACCATTTGTGTGGTGCGTGTACCTGTAGGTTCACAGGGGGCCAGAGACGCCACTGATGGAAACCTGGGGTGCACCTGGAACGTATTTGTTCAGCGCCTCGACCCAAGAGGGATACTCACAGTGGTGGGATAGGCCCAACTGGAAACATGCCATTAGAAACACACACACAATGATGTATGCAAACACACACATACCATTAGAAACACACACACACAATGATGTATGCAAAAATATTTTCTAATAGCAACTATAACTTAGAAAACATATTAGGCATCAACTCCATACATGCAGATAATGAACATATGCAATGCACATATAATCCTGAATTAGATAACTCCCCTAATTATGGGAGTGTCCCAACTCCCCTAAATACCCCAGTGTCCCAAAGTCCAAGGCCTGCAGCCTCTCCCTCCCCAAGGGTGAAATGCAGCGCTGCCCCATTATAACGTTGGTGCACTTTAGTAAAGATACTTGCCGGTGCTCCAGCACCCGAGGATGATGAAAAACTAACGATGGATAGTTTAGCTGCTCCAGCGATGCTCTGCAGCACAGGTGGTGTTGACTACTGCAGATGTCCCACCACAAAGACCAGTCTCGCACTGGATAGAGGTGGCATGGTCTCAGATCACGGACTGTGGATGCTGGACTGCAATGCAGTCCTATGTCCCTGTCTTGCACAGCTAACTATAGGTCAGCGTCCATATCTAGCTACACACTTACAAACTTATTACTTACTGATTTCTAATTTCCTAATGTAGAAGTTACTAACTTATTAACTTCTAAGTAACTACTCTCTCACTCACTTATCTTCACTAACTGCTAACTGTTCCTTTCTTCAACTGCATCACAGGCTAACTCCCTCATCTTGTGGAAATCTCCCCCATTGGTTGTCTTGCAACGCATCCTGCAGCTTTCGAGGCAGCTGACACTTGCAGTTCCCTTGATGTTATATACTCCTATGGAAAGGTAAGGGGCACCAGCGGAACACAGGCTATACATGCATCACATAATTTTTTTTCTTTAAATCAATAATGTACCCTTGTCGATCAACTAAATAAGTATGAGTTTTTTGAGAGTTCATACTTTAAATTCAGATTTGCACAAATCCACCCAAAACTAATCAAACCTAATGGTTATCTGTAGCAAAACCAATTTCATTAGAGCTTTTTTAACAGAGGATATAGAGTAATAGTGTAATGAACAGCAGCAGCAATGATACACACTTGATAAATAAGTCCTGTATGAGTAGCCAATTACTATAAATGTGTGACTCTTGGTGTACAGTAGATCATGCTATAATATTGCTAGACGATGCAGGCATACAGTATTATAACAATATTCAGTGCGATAATTAATATGGTAAAATATCTTTATTTACAGACCCTGATGTCAAAGAAGCCATTACGAAGAAGAAATAGACAAGATTGAAAATTTTGAAGAGGCAAAGCTGTATTTAAAAAAAAAAAAAAAACTTTATGACTTACAATTAAAACTTTTTATTCTTTAAATATACTCTTTTGGGTGTTCATGTTTTGCATTTCTATACACTTACTGTACGATAGTACTATACCTTAAAGATGTTTGGCCATTTCAATATTTAATAAATATATAAAAATGTATAATTGATAAACTGTAAAGAAAACATAAGTCCCAAATAAAATCTAAAATTTGGTTTATTTGCATATTTTTTTATTTATTTATTTGTTTTGCCCTTTTTCAATTTTATTTAATTCTACATAAATGTGTGGAAATATCTCTAACTTGATTAGGGGCTCATTGGTGTTATAATTGCATCCTTCATTTGCTTCATCACTTATTATTTTTTTTGGTTCTCTTCTTTTATGAAGTACACGTGTTCAGTATTTCTGTGCATTCATTAGTTGCTATTACTTCTACATTATCTTTTTCGGCTATGAAAAAAGGACAACTGCTGATCAATACTTAAGCACAATAAATGACACGTAAATATAGATGTTCGCCTGAGGGACGTTTTCCCAAACACTTTAAATTTAGTTCACCTACATTTCGATACTGAATTGCAAGTGACCTGAATTATTTTATGGTAACTTTTAATATTTTTCATATTTATACTTTCCTTGTTTCCATAATTTTTATGTATCTGAAAATATTAGGAACACATTGTTTTGCGTGGTAACAAATAACATGCAATGACAACAATTAAACAATTTTATAATAACAGAGATCAAAATGAATATTTTTTTGGTGTATTTTTCCGTTATTTTGTGGTTCTATTATTTTTTTTTCTCCAAATCAAAAAAAAAGATAATGTAGAAATAATAGCAACTAATGAATGCACAGAAATACTGAACACGCGTACTTCATAAAAGAAGCGAACCAAAAAAATAATAAGTGATGAAGCAAATGAAGGATGCAATTATAACACCAATGAGCCCCTAATCAAGTTAGGGATATTTCCACACATTTATGTAGAATTAAATAAAATTGAAAAAGGGCAAAACAAATATATAATACAAAAAAAAATGCAAATAAACCAAATTTTAGATTTTATTTGGGACTTATGTTTTCTGTACAGTTTATCAATTATACATTTTTATATATTTATTAAATATTGAAATGGCCAAACATCTTTAAGGTATAGTACTATCATACAGTAAGTGTATAGAAATGCAAAACATGAACACCCAAAAGAGTATATTTAAAGAATAAAAAGTTTTAATTGTAAGTCATAAAGTTTTTTTTTTTTTTTTAAACACAGCTTTGCCTTTTCAAAATTTCAATCTTGTGTTATTTCTTCTTCGTAATGGCTTCTTTGACATCAGGGTCTGTAAATAAAGATATTTTACCATATTAATTATCGCACTGAATATTGTTATAATACTGTATGCCTGCATCGTCTAGCAATATTATAGCATGATCTACTGTACACCAAGAGTCACACATTTATAGTAATTGGCTACTCATACAGGACTTATTTATCAAGTGTGTATCATTGCTGCTGCTGTTCATTACACTATTACTCTATATCCTCTGTTAAAAAAGCTCTAATGAAATTGGTTTTGCTACAGATAACCATTAGGTTTGATTAGTTTTGGGTGGATTTGTGCAAATCTGAATTTAAAGTATGAACTCTCAAAAAACTCATACTTATTTAGTTGATCGACAAGGGTACATTATTGATTTAAAGAAAAAAAAATTATGTGATGCATGTATAGCCTGTGTTCCGCTGGTGCCCCTTACCTTTCCATAGGAGTATATCACATCAAGGGAACTGCAAGTGTCAGCTGCCTCGAAAGCTGCAGGATGCGTTGCAAGGCAACCAATGGGGGAGATTTCCACAAGATGAGGGAGTTAGCCTGTGATGCAGTTGAAGAAAGGAACAGTTAGCAGTTAGTGAAGATAAGTGAGTGAGAGAGTAGTTACTTAGAAGTTAATAAGTTAGTAACTTCTACATTAGGAAATTAGAAATCAGTAAGTAATAAGTTTGTAAGTGTGTAGCTAGATATGGACGCTGACCTATAGTTAGCTGTGCAAGACAGGGACATAGGACTGCATTGCAGTCCAGCATCCACAGTCCGTGATCTGAGACCATGCCACCTCTATCCAGTGCGAGACTGGTCTTTGTGGTGGGACATCTGCAGTAGTCAACACCACCTGTGCTGCAGAGCATCGCTGGAGCAGCTAAACTATCCATCGTTAGTTTTTCATCATCCTCGGGTGCTGGAGCACCGGCAAGTATCTTTACTAAAGTGCACCAACGTTATAAGGGGGCAGCGCTGCATTTCACCCTTGGGGAGGGAGAGGCTGCAGGCCTTGGACTTTGGGACACTGAGGTATTTAGGGGAATTGGGACACTCCCATAATTAGGGGAGTTATCTAATGCAGGATTATATGTGCATTACATATGTTCATTAACTGCATATATGGAGTTGATGCCTAATATGTTTTCTAAGTTATAGTTGCTATTAGAAAATATTTTTGCATACATCATTGTGTGTGTGTTTCTAATGGTATGTGTGTGTTTGCATACATCATTGTGTGTGTGTTTCTAATGGCATGTTTCCAGTTGGGCCTATCCCACCACTGTGAGTATCCCTCTTGGGTCGAGGCGCTGAACAAATACGTTCCAGGTGCACCCCAGGTTTCCATCAATGACGTCTCTGGCCCCCTGTGAACCTACAGGTACACGCACCACACACATGGTAACATACGTATCTACACGCACCACCCATATCTGCAATTGGGAGGGGGGTACAAGTGTTGACGTGTTACACTTGGTATTAATATTTGATCAATTATGACATTAAAAATCACTTACTTCTTTTCCATACACATTCTCATTCTCTTGGATTCTGTACTGTACTTAATTTGCCATTTAGAGAGGGTGGGAGCATAACAAACTATTGACTGTTACGACATTATGCACGCAGTTCAATAAGTTTGCACGACCCCCCCCCCCCTTACCGTTCTGATGAATCTCTGAAAGACAAAATTATTTCACCAGGATTAGCTGATGGAAGGCCTTCAGTATGTCTCTCTAAAGTATATACACACACACTCCCCCCCCACACACACACTCCCCCCCCCCACACACACACTCCCACCCCCACACACACACCCCTCCCACACCCCCCTCCCCTACGCACACTCCCTCCCCCCCACACACACACTTCCTCCACCCCACACAAACAGAAATAATTCAAAAACGATTTAAAAATCAATCACTTTCAGCCCATTAAAAAAAGGGGGGCAAGTGTCGTGATTGTTCTATTTGAGCAGAGCACTGCTCATAATGTAGTTACAACTTGTTATTACAGATGTAAACAGCATATAGACAGAGTGTACAGCTATAGTTGTATGTTCATACATTTCATGATAGATTTTGAAGAATCGCTTTATTGCAAAAAATTACGACACCGACGAAATGAATAAAGCAATTAGGGAAGTAGGCCTGCTTAAACGTAGTGATATTTTAAAAACAAACCCACCGAAACCCAGAGAGGATTTTAACATTGCTTTCCTAACACAATACAGTCAAGATGCTGGGAGTATACAACATATTCTAAACAAACACTGGCATCTCCTACAGGGAGACCCTACTTTGAAAGAGCACCTCCCAGAAAAACCTAAAGTGATATACAAAAGGGCTGACAATATCAAAAGGCGGTTAGCACCAAGCCTTTTCCAACCAGGAACGGAGAAAGCAGGTCAGGAAGCAAACTGGTTGCCGAAAGCGAACGGTTTCCACAGATGTAGCACCTGCAAAGCCTGCAAACAGGGTACAAAAGAGAAAATACAGTTTAGCTCCAATATAACAGGGGAACAGTTCAAAATGTCCCATTTCATAAACTGCAAGACAGAATTCGTAGTGTATTTACTGAACTGCCCTTGTGTACTCCAGCATGTAGGGTGTACCAGCCGACCCTTACGGGTACGCATACTGGTGCACCTAGGGAACATAAGGCGTAAATTAATGACACACAGTGTATCAAAACACTTTGCACTACACCACCAAGGAGATCCATCAGGCCTTGTATTTAGGGGCATTGAATTAGTCCCACCATACTGGAGGGGTGGGCACAGACTGACAACTTTATCCAAAAAGAAACATTTTGGATTTACAAAATATAAATATAAACAGCATATAGACAGAGTGTACAGCTATAGTTGTATGTACATCATCAATGTATCTCCTCCAGAGTTTTAACTGAGGAGGAGATACAGTGATACCCCATATATGCATCGACTCCCACCATCCCATGTAAAGATTGACGAAGGAAGGTGCAAAGCGGGTCCCCATAGCAGTACCACAGTGTTGTACATAGTAGTCGTGCTGAAATAGAAAATAATTGTGTTGCAAAATAAACTCAATGGAATCGTGAATAAAGTGACGCTGTATAGGTGGGAGTGTGTCGTGAAGTGCTAGATAAAAATCTATGGCTTCTAATCCACCTTTGTGAGGTATTGATGTGTAAAGTGCCTGTACATCTAAAGTGGCTAGTAAATAGGTGTTCACCCAAGGAAAATCAAGAAGTAGAGTAAGAACCGAAGTAGTGTCTAATAAGTGTGAAGGTAATGTTGGCACAAGTGATTGTAAAAAAGTGTCTACATATTGGGAAAGGTTGGCTGTGAGAGAGTTGATACCAGAAATAATAGGTCCCCCAGGAGGATCAGTGAGGGATTTGTGAATCTTGGGTAAGTGATACAGGATAGGGATGGTGGGAGCAGCGCAAAATAGGTACTCGTATTCTGCCTTACTTAACACACCAGATTGTCGAGCCCTTCCAAGTAATAATTTAAGATCTTCCTGATATTGTTTAGTGGGATCCTTGGATAGTTTCCGATAGGAATTGGTATCAGATAGTAACCGTAGTGCCTCCCTACAGTAATCAGTCCTGTTTTGGAGGACAATGGCCCCGCCTTTATCTGCCTCACGTATAATGACATCTTGATTGTTTTTTAATTCTTGTAATACTAATTTTTCTTGTGTGGTTAGATTACTGGTGTATTTATGTTTCCCATGTTCAATTTGGCACAATTCTCCAAAATCCTTCTCTACTAATTTATTGAAGATTTCTATATAATGACCACGAGAGTGATAGGGATAAAAGACTGATCGAGGTTTCTAATTCGTATGGTTAACTGGACATTTAAAGTGAGCATCCATATATCCCTCATCTGCTAAATTGGTGAGGTCAACCAACGCAGCTTGTTCTTCTATGGTAAAGCCCTCAATATTTGAACATATGTCGAGAGATGCTGCTTCAACACTGTATGGAGCATTCGAAAAATGTCTACCCAGTGTGAGTTTTCGAGTGAATTTTTGAAGATCCACATACAGATCAAAATTCTTAGCTTCACATGTGGGAGCAAATGATAAACCTTTACTTAACAGCATCATAAGTGTATCATCTACAGTAATAGATGACAAATTAAAAATACCGTTGTTAATCAATGTGATATTGTCTGGGTGGGTTTTTTGCAGGGTTGTAATGCTTCCTCCTCTCCCCCTTGTTCCCCTTCTGAATTCTCTCTTTTTCTTGATATTTTTTGTTTGGTCTCTGGTGGGTGATTTGGATCCCAGGTCGGTATTGCTTGCCTGACTTAATTCAATCTGGCTAAAAAATCATCATTATGTGATTCTGGCAATGTTCCTAGGACCTCATATTTGTTAGTCACTGGGATTGGGTTCTCTTTAATATCTTTAATTTTTGGTTGCTGTTGTGTCACTGTACTCCTTGAGTCCCTAGGGGGTTCTCTAGGGTTGTGATCACGTGTATAGTGATACTTCTGGTAGTGTTTGTTATTTTTTGATTTTTGATATTTCCAATGACTGGAGGGTCCCGTGGGGTGACCCCATGGGGTTTATATGAAGTGCTGTCTCTATGATGTTGAGGCGTGTGTCTATAGTGTTGGTCGTGGTGAGGAAAGAAGTGTGGATTGTGTTGTGTAGCTGTAGAGTTTACCCACAAGAGGGCACTATTTCTCAACAAATGAATGAAATGTTCCCCAACAATTAGCCATATTGAGGGATACCACTCTCCGGTTTTACTGTGAATATCGTTTTCAAGTTCTTTTTTATACACTACCATACTATACCGAGAGCTTCCCCAATCTATCATGAAATGTATGTACATACAACTATAGCTGTACACTCTGTCTATATGCTGTTTACATCTGTAATAACAAGTTGTAACTACGTTATGAGCAGTGCTCTGCTCAAATAGAATAATCACGACACTTGCCCCCCTTTTTGAATGGGCTGAAAGTGATTGATTTTTAAATTGTTTTTTAATTATTTCTGTTTCTGTGATAACATGCCGAAAGACATCTAATATCTGTATTTACCTGTTCAACGGAGGGCTATTGAAGCGTGGGATAGCCAGCCCGGTCTCTGAATCATTTTTCCTGTATAATGAAATGTATGCATACAGTATGTACTTATATCTACTATATGCTTGCTGGAACTCTGTTCATATGTTGATCACCTAGCCAATAATGTTTTGAGGGATAACAATGAAGAAATGTTTTTAACATAGTTATGAGCAATGTTTTGCTCAAATAGAAGCACCACAATAATTGCCCCTTTTTTCGAAAGGGCTGAAAGAGATTGATATTGATTTTTAACTGTTATGATAGCATGTAGTACGGCACGCAATATCTTTATTAACCCATTTAGCAGTGTGCTCCAATTACACTGAGGGAGACAGTAATTAAAGCGGGGAATAGAAAGCCAGGTGTTTACACTGTTTGTAATCAATCTATTAAATAATCAAGTCCCTGCGCCTATATATACCATGTACAATGAGCATCCGGCAGGAACCTGACGAAGCTTACTGCGAAACGCTTTGTTCCCTGCTGGAGCTCACTGAGAGAGGGACCCAGCCAACCGCGGGACATCCGGTGCAGATCCTCCCTTCCGGTTCCACTGCCGGACGCGTCAGTGAGAACGCAAACGGAGGAAGAGCTCTTGCTGGATAACCACGCGGCTGATGCTGGGCAACAAGAGTTGCCATTTGTGTGAGTGTGTTCATTGTTTTTCACGTTTTATGTTTTAAACTGTTATCAATAAAGACTTTTATAGCTACTAATTCAGACTTTGCCCATCCTTTGGTCTATGGGCGTCTGGGAGAGGAGCCACTCATACACCACCTTCATCCAATCCCCTGGCAGCATTCACTCACACAGAGAATACTTACCAGCTGCCGCATCCTCCTCACCGCCGCCGTAACCGGGACACATTGGCTGGGCCACACAGATACTCGTTGTGGGCCGCATGCAGCCCGCGGCCCGCGAGTTTGACATGCTTGCTCTACAGACTTAAGTGGACAGGCAAAAAGAACGATTCCTGCGCTCCTACCAATTAGGCTAAGATAAAATAATATTCTCATGAAAAAGGGTATTTGGTTAAACCCTTTGGCCAAAGCATTTGTAAGCCTGCATGCCACGTCAAGACAACCCGTTTAATGCAGGTACCTACACTAATATTAAAAAGATCTTACATAAACATTGGCCTATACTGTTGAAGGATAAAGATCTGGTTACAATACTACCTGAAAGACCTAGCATAGTGTTCACGAAAGCACCTAATATAGGACGCAGTCTGGCACCCAGCTGTCCTTTAGTGCGTAAGAAGACCCCTAGCAATTTCGGCCTCAAGGGTTACTTTATATGCAATACATGCACAGCTTGCAAGTACAGCTCAAAAAGCACTACATTTTGCTCTAAAGTTACATCTAAAACCTATAATATCAAACAACATATCAATTGTAATACCCTTAATGTCATTTATCTTTTGGAATGTCCCTGTGGTCTGCAGTATGTGGGAATGACCACAAGGCCAATCAAACGCCGCTTGTACGAGCATGTGTACAATATTACCAAAGGCTTGACCACACATAATGTATCGAATCACTTCCTCCAGGTGCATAATAAGGACCCCACGGGACTGAAATGTGTGGCCATAGAGGCACTCACACCCAACTGGAGAGGTGGCAACATCAGTAGTCTCCTAGGGAGGAGAGAGTCCTTTTGGATATATGAGCTGAAGACCCTGACTCCACTGGGTCTCAACATCGAGTTCGACCTCAGGGCTTTTCTAGTTAACAAATAAAATTAAATATTATAACATAAAATTAAAAGATTTAATGTGGTACCTATGGTTTACACACTAATCCCCTTTTTCTGATTCATACTTAGATACTGTATTCATTAATATTATTCACCTTACACACTATAATATAGTTCCCTATTACAGGATTTTTTGCACTAATTAGGCATAGTACACGATTACTATAATAATACTATATACCCTTTGCACTTTTTTTAACATTTTTTTTTAACATTTTTTTTTTATTATTTTTTTTTTTTTTTTTATATCCTTTTTTTTTTATTTTTTTTTTATTTATTTTTTATTATTTTTCTGACAGCCATCCTTGACAATATTTGTCAGACTGGATATTTGCGTCCTGCTTGGAGCAGCTTGAGGGTTAGCTAGTCCTGTCTGCTTCTTTGTGTATTCGCTTGTGCAATGTCAGGCCAGCTCCGTTTGCACACTGTCCTTAGCATATTGATTCACTCATCAGAACATCAGTGATGAGATATCATTTATACTGTTGTGAGATAGTTTATGCATAGACACATTCTATGATTTTAGGGGTTGCATATCCCTATAAGGGAACTACTATACCCTCATAATAATTTTTATGTTGTGTGTAATTTTGTTTTTCTTCTTCCTTTGTTCCATTTAGGTAATATCATATGATTGTTTAATTATTATGTAGTTTTTTGTAATTTTTGTATGTTTGTGTATTGTGCAGTCCTGTATTGTTGTTGCTGAGACACAGGATACATTAGTAGAACCATTGCGCATGTCCACACTTGTATTGGTAGTGTATATACCTTTAAACCGGGACTATATATATGAGGACATTGCAGGGCAAAGGGACTACTTTTTTACCCCTGAGGAAGGAAGCGCAGTCTTCCGAAACGCGTAGGGTGGTCTACGTTTGCACAGCTGCCACTGCAGGATCCACTACACTGCCTGGACCTCCTCCACAGCTACTCCGCAGTTGCGGTTTCTGGTTTTGGCGGCTGCCCCAGAGATCTGGCTGCACATCCTATTGCTGGGCTGCAGATACCGGCACGTATCCTGCCACCAAGCAGCACACGTGACTGCAGATTTTCCAGCACACACCAGCCGGCATACCTGAGGTGCAGAGACCCACGGCAGCACAAGCAGGAAAGGGTTTTCCCCTGGAGCTCCGGTCGGACGCCAGAACACGTGGTGTGGCCTGTAAGAGAGGGGATACTCTCCAATATATCCACTGCAAGCATTTAATGAATGTCTGGTAAGCGGGCATTTCTTCTGTGGCCTCGATGCAGACGTGACCCATCTTTTTAATGTTGTTTTATTAAATGTGATACTTTTTATTACAGTCCTTGTCTCAGCTGATGTCTGTTTAGTGTTAAGTGTTTTGTTAGTTACTGTATTACACTATGTCTGTTTTTGTTTTTCTTACATAATTCACTGCCTTCATTGGAAGAGTTCCAGCGGAGCACATCCATTCACTGGTTGTATAACACTTTTTTACTTTTTTACTAATTTCTTTATGCCTGTGACCCAGCGCCATAGATATAACATTTTTTCCAGGTACCTACACTATACTATATATATATATATATATATGTAATAATTGTCCCATGGACTAGTGAAAAAAGTGTTAAAGCCCTGAAGGGGTTAAATAAAGCATAATCTTATGTGAGTAGTGCAATTAAAATCTGGCTAATGCCTGTATCATACTTACCTTTGCTATAAAGGTAATCAGGGTGCACAAATTCCCTGGTATGAATATAATACAACTTACACATATACATCTCTCTGTCAGCCTTACACATTCACCCACCATTCAATGGAGGTGATGTCCAGACTGACACTGGGGTGTAATATACCTGCACTAATTGGACAATTGGTAGTGGCTCAGTAACTGCTATGTAAAGCAGATGAGCATTTAAACCTACCCCTACGACGTTTCAGAGATACCAAATTTAAAATGCCCTATGGGAGTATGCAGCAAGGAAAAGGATTGCCCAATATTAGTGAGAAACTGTACATAATACCGCGCTCCTCCCTAAAGAAGTTTGCTGCAGGTAAAAAGATAGGCCTTACATATAGAAAAACAAAAAGAACGATTCCACGCCCTACCAATTAGGCTAAGATAAAATAATATTCTCATGAAAAAGGGTATTTGGTTAAACCCTTTGGCCAAAGCATTTGTAAGCCTGCATGCCACGTCAAGGCAACCCGTTTAATGCAGGCACCTACAATATACTGTATATATCTACTATATATTTCTCAAACAGTCATATGTGGCTATGTCTGTATGTGTCTCCCTGTGTCCCTCCCTGTGTCCCTAGCGGCAATAAGATTGGACCTGCCTCAGGCCAATGACATTGCTCCCTTGGCCCACTCGCCCCCGCAAACCTCACACCACTGCCTCAGGCCAATTACATTGCTCCCTTGGCCCCATACCCGCCCCCGCCCCCCTCTCATTGGCCTGCTCCCAACACACCAACCCCACTGCCACACTCTCCGAGCCCTCACTGAGCTTTGGGAACCGCTTCACAGCACCTAACCCTCACTGCTCTGGGAGATTTGGTAACGCTTCACAGCACCTAACCCTGGAAACGCTTCACAGCTCTCACCTCTCAACCCACAAAACCCTCACCACCTGATACCACCAAAACAACTGCGGAATCAGGTACAGACTCTTACCTATATATATATTCTTTTCACCACTGCAACACTACCCACCCTCACACAACACCGCACGGTCACCTCCACACAATGCACGCTCACCTCCACACACCGCACCATCACGGAACGCACACCACCTGTTAACAACCACACCCCCCCCCACCAATGCAAACCACCAACGCACGCCACACCTCTCCCGGTACCGCAGCCACTGCTAATCACTTTCACCGACACCACCGGACAACACACTCCCCCCTCCGGAGCACCAAACACACACTCCCTTAGCCAGCAACTCCCCCCCCCCCCCCACAACACACACAGCATCCCCCTTCCCTCACAACACACACAGCATCCCGTAACCCGCATCACAACCCCTCCCGTACGACGCAACACCTCCTCTATCCTGCTCAAAACACTCATGTTGCCAGCACCCCAGAACCACAGAACCCTCCCGTCAAAACACCCCAAACTGCACGGTGGACCACACAACCCCTACCTCCCTAGAGGGCCCGCATCCCAACCTCTTCAAAATTTTCAATCTTGTCTATTTCTTCTTTGTAATGGCTTCTTTGACATCAGGGTCTGTAAATAAAGATATTTTACCATATTAATTATCGCACTGAATATTGTTATAATACTGTATGCCTGCATCGTCTAGCAATATTATAGCATGATCTACTGTACACCAAGAGTCACACATTTATAGTAATTGGCTACTCATACAGGACTTATTTATCAAGTGTGTATCATTGCTGCTGCTGTTCATTATACTATTACTCTATATCCTCTGTTAAAAAAGCTCTAATGAAATTGGTTTTGCTACAGATAACCATTAGGTTTGATTAGTTTTGGGTGGATTTGTGCAAATCTGAATTTAAAGTATGAACTCTCAAAAAACTCATACTTATTTAGTTGATCGACAAGGGTACATTATTGATTTAAAGAAAAAAAATTATGTGATGCATGTACAGTATAGCCTGTGTTCCGCTGGTGCCCCTTACTTTTCCATAGGAGTATATAACATCAAGGGAACTGCAAGTGTCAGCTGCCTCGAAAGCTGCAGGATGCGTTGCAAGGCAACCAATGGGGGAGATTTCCACAAGATGAGGGAGTTAGCCTGTGATGCAGTTGAAGAAAGGAACAGTTAGCAGTTAGTGAAGATAAGTGAGTGAGAGAGTAGTTACTTAGAAGTTAATAAGTTAGTAACTTCTACATTAGGAAATTAGAAATCAGTAAGTAATAAGTTTGTAAGTGTGTAGCTAGATATGGACGCTGACCTATAGTTAGCTGTGCAAGACAGGGACATAGGACTGCATTGCAGTCCAGCATCCACAGTCCGTGATCTGAGACCATGCCACCTCTATCCAGTGCGAGACTCGTCTTTGTGGTGGGACATCTGCAGTAGTCAACACCACCTGTGCTGCAGAGCATCGCTGGAGCAGCTAAACTATCCATCGTTAGTTTTTCATCATCCTCGGGTGCTGGAGCACCGGCAAGTATCTTTACTAAAGTGCACCAACGTTATAAGGGGGCAGCGCTGCATTTCACCCTTGGGGAGGGAGAGGCTGCAGGCCTTGGACTTTGGGACACTGGGGTATTTAGGGGAGTTGGGACACTCCCATATTTAGGGGAGTTATCTAATGCAGGATTACACTGGCGACACACTTTATTCGAGCTCGGCTAGTCCCACGAATTCGGGTATAGCCGGGTGTATTGAGGTTTGTGACTGTTTTCTGCCCGAGTGCATTGGGTTATTTTTCAGGCAGGGATTGAAGCATTTTATTCCCGCTGGCTGCAATACTGCACAGTATATATATATATACTGCATTACAATTCATGAATTTATGCCATCTGGTAGACACGTGAAGCATTGCAGCCTATTAAATCCTAATCATTATCATTTAACAGATCAGCCGCCCATCAGCCAGGCATGAACCCAGGCTGGGAAGGCAAACGCAACGGGGCTTGTCAGAGGTGAGGAGCGGCGCATTCCAGGTATCTGCCAGGTACATACTGGGTATTTGCTCGAATAAAGTGTGTCGGTGCAGTATATGTGCATTGCATATGTTCATTATCTGCATGTATGGAGTTGATGCCTAATATGTTTTCTAAGTTATAGTTGCTATTAGAAAATATTTTTGCATACATCATTGTGTGTGTGTGTTTCTAATGGTATGTGTGTGTTTGCATACATCATTGTGTGTGTGTTTCTAATGGCATGTTTCCAGTTGGGCCTATCCCACCACTGTGAGTATCCCTCTTGGGTCGAGGCGCTGAACAAATACGTTCCAGGTGCACCCCAGGTTTCCATCAGTGGCGTCTCTGGCCCCCTGTGAACCTACAGGTACATGCACCACACACATGGTAACATACGTATCTACACGCACCACCCATATCTGCGATTGGGAGGGGGGGTACAAATGTTGACGTGTTACACTTGGTATTAATATTTGATCAATTATGACATTAAAAATCACTTACTTCTTTTCCATACACATTCTCATTCTATTAAATTTTCTAAAAGTCTGGGAGCCCTGGCTGGCACAGACAGACATCCCGGGAATAGATATCACCACAATCCTGCAATAATAGGCGGTAAATGCGTTCTCCGGTAATGAAAGGGATCCATGACAACATAGAGACAGAGAACCCGAAGAAGGAGCGGGATCCAGGGCAGAATAGGCCCCTAGTGTAAGAGGCAGCCAAAGAGGTAACAGCAGGAGAGAGTGGGTCAATGTTCTCGGAGAAAGAGGTCTACACTAAAATACACGCACGGCGCCCGAACGGAGGATGATAGGTGGAACACCCTTCCGAGCCCTACGACCCCCCCCCCCTCCCTTCCCCCCCTCCCCTCCCTTCTACATAGTTAGTGTGTCTTGTCCCCCGGTTCGTCTTGTAAGTCCAGTAAGTCAAGTTTTTGGTTAATTATGTAAAAAAGAAAGTACTAAATGCGGTGATGTCACTGTAGACAATGGATGGTGTTACCATGTAAGATGTATTTCACCCAATAAAATTAAAGTTATAAAAAAAAAAATACAAGTATACTGCTATACTCATGTAAAAACAATTGTGCTGCCTCCTGACGACATTGTGATCATTATATCCATATAAAGAAATGCTCAAATATTAATTTATTTCCTCTGAGGAGAGCCTTACAGAAACACATTGGCAATTAAGCACTGAAGGCATTAGTATAAGCCCTTGAGCCACATTAGGAAACAACATTAGGACACGACAAGTTATTGCCTATTTGTGCCCGTTCTTGAACAGTTATTCATCATTTATGATTAACTATTAATAAAGTTCATTTCATAAACCAACTATATAATGAACCATTAGAATATTTTCTATACATAGTTCTGTAAATGATTTCTTTAGATAATACCCCACAAAGTATATTTCTCTAGAATATTCAGAGGGGCAGGGATACTCAATTGCCGCATCCAGGGTTGGTCTCCTGAACAGCGCTGTGTGAACCAGCTGGTGCACGTCGCTGTGGCAGTGAGAGGATTGGTATGCGGTGGTTGTTGGTGTCACGGGGCGCGATCGCGGTGCGCATGCGCGAGGGATATCATCCTCATTGGTTAGTGGCGGTTTGATGACGTCACCACATATCGCGAGATTTGACCGGTCATCTGTATTTAAATGGCTGTATACCGTGTAAAGGCACTTCTTGACAAAGTGCTCTGCACGAAACGCGTTGAAGGGCTGCATCCCTCATTTTATGCCTTGACAATAAAGAAAGTTTTTGCCAGACCTGCTCTCGTTTGGATGTTGTGCGCTACACACCTACATTACTGGACTTCACTCTTCACAGCGGCACGCATTTGGAAGGGAGACTCTGGAGGTGATTGAGACAGTGAGTACTCAGAAGGGGCTATCCCAATGAGGTAGAGGAGGGTGTCCTAGGACAACCACCCCAACCTTCAGGGTTTTATAGTGCCTCTCCCATGACTATGGACTGAGTTTATATGCTATGAATGGATACCTTAATACCCAGTGTTCTCCCTCCCTTCAGCAATACACACACAGAACTTTGAGCACCATTGCTCTATCCTAACATTATGCACGCAGTTCAATAAGTTTGCACGACCCCCCCCCCTTACCGTTCTGATGAATCTCTGAAAGACAAAATTATTTCACCAGGATTAGCTGATGGAAGGCCTTCAGTATGTCTCTCTAAAGTATATACACACACACTCCCCCCCCACACACTCCCCCCCCCACACACTCCCCCCCCACACACACACTCCCGCCCCTACACACACACCCCTCCCACACCGCCCTCCCCTATGCACACTCCCTCCCCCCCACACAAACACTCCCTCCACCCCCACAAACACACTCCCTCCCCCCACACACACACACTCCCTCCCCCCACCACACACACACTCCCAAACCCCCCACACACACTCCCTCCCCCCAACACACACACTCCCTCCCCACACACACTCCCCCCACATCCACACACTCCCCCCCACACACACACTCCCCCCCCACACACACTCCCCCATCCCCCCACACACAGACAAAGTGGAGTACAGCGACGGAATGGGGGAGGGGGGCAGGAGACAGAGGAAAGGCCTGGTTTTTGAGCCTCCCGCTGCACCCTCCAGCGATCGCGCACTACCACTGTCCGCCCCCACGCCCATCTCCCGCACCATGCGGACCGGGGGCAAAGGGAGCGCCAAGGGTGCAAGGGAGGGGGGGGGGCGCCAAGGGGTGAGCAGAAAGGTAGTGAGCGGCAAGGGGGGTGAGCGGCAAGGGAGGGTGAGCGGCAAGGGGGGTGAGCGGCAAGGGGGTGAGCGACTCTGCCCCGGTTCCCTGTGGCTGCCCGCCCGGCGGGGGACACCATGCAGCAGGCAGAGGAGCGGGAAGGCAGACACACACACTCCCCGTGTGCTCTGCACAAAGCGGAAGCCCCGCTCCTGGCTTCCTCTGACCTGCCTCCGACCAATCCCCTGCATCCCGGCCGGCATTCTAAGCCCCGCCTCCTTCTTTCAAACCCATGCTTGCCCTTCATCCAATCGGTAACTGGATGTGGAACTGGGGCACTCCCTAAAATATGTGGCTAAAAAATGCTTAGACGCCTAGGAATTATTAAATATTAAAAAATTGTAGAAAATGTGTAATAGTATAAAATAGTATAACATTGTATACTGGCCCTTTTTGTTGGTTTTGCTGCTGCTTGACCTTGAAGAAGACAACCCCGAGTCCTTCTTATGGTTGCAATTGGAGTGTGAAGATGGTCAGCGCAAACTCGTGGAACTCAAGATGATGATGAAGAATATAACAGAATAAAATAAAATAATACACAGTATTAGTGCATGCTTCAACGTGTGTGGGGGGAAGGGGGGAGGAGGCGGGGGAGGGATGGGAGGGAATGGGGTATTAGTGAATGCCACTAAATAAACAGCAAATGAAACATAAGCAATTAGTTTCAGCGACTCACATGGGCTTGTGTGAGACTTCACCCTCAACGATGGATGTGGTGGGTAAATACAGACTCCTGAAGCGCAGTAACACTAGACAAAAAACTCACACGGCCTAATGTGAGTTTGTTCCCTCAGTGGGTGATGTCAGCCTGCTCAGGTGATGTGGATACGTCTCAGTATTCTACCCCCAGTGGGTGTGGTGTATGAGTGGCTCCTCTCCCAGACGCCCATAGACCAAAGGTTGGGCAAAGTCTGAATTAGTAGCTATAAAAGTCTTTATTGATAACAGTTTAAAACATAAAACGTGAAAAACAATGAACACACTCACACAAATGGCAACTCTTGTTGCCCAGCATCAGCCGCGTGGTTATCCAGCAAGACCTCTTCCTCCGTTAGCGTTCTCACTGACGCGTCCGGCAGTGTAACCGGAAGGGAGGATCTGCACCAGATGTCCCGCGGTTGGCTGGGTCCCTCTCTCAATGAGCTCCGGCAGGGAACAACGCGTTTCGCAGTAAGCTTCGTCAGGTTCCTGCCGGATGCTCATTGTACATGGTATATATAGGCGCAGGGACTTGATTATTTAATAGATTGATTACAAACAGTGTAAACACCTGGCTTTCTATCCCCCGCTTTAATTACTGTCTCCCTCAGTGTAATTGAAGCACACTGCTAAATGGGTTAATAAAGATATTGCGTGCCGTACTACATGGACCATGCGCAGTGCTACTATTTATCGAAAGTAAATACCATTCATAATATATATATATAGCATTTGTTTGCATACTGATCTCAGCTGGACAAATTAATATAAAATAAAAATATATATAGCTATTCCTAAACAGAGTGGTGAATACACTAATGTGATCTAAATAATTGAAATCAAAAAATACTTGTGATTCATGTGAAAATGTTGTCTATTAACATATTGTTTGAAAATGTGCATATAAGGGGGGACTCCATTTTGATTGCTGGATAACCATTTTTCTATAACTATTCTGTACTAACATTTAAGTCTCAGGAACTAACCACATGCTATATGCCATACGTAATTGTGCTGTCCAGGCAGTCTGAGAAAGTGACCTGACCTATCACCTACTTATCACTAGCTGAACTGTATTTGTTCAGACTTTATTTTTGCCCTGTAGAAACAGGAACTTCTTCCCAGCCATATTGAGCATGAGTTACACAAGAATGCATTACTCAACATACTGTCCTAAAGACTGACATTTCCTTTAACTGCCTCCAAGTTCGGTATTAAGGCCCCTTCCCAGACTATAAACTGTCTATGCTGTCTAACTGTTATTTTGCTGAGATAGACAGACTGTAAATTAAAAAGGGGAAGTATGTTCTCATATGTGTGTTTTTTCTATGCTCAAGTTTGCTATATAAACTGGCTGTATACCCTTCAATAAACAGGAGAACAGTTCTTGACAAAGCTTCACTGTCTGACTCAATTACTGCTTTCCTCCGAGCTCGTCCACCATTTTGTTTTCCCAGATCATCAGCGCTATAAGAGTGGGTTAAATCCTCCGGAGGTGTGAAGTCATCCCGAGTCGGCAGACGGTGTATTTTCACGCTAAGACGTTGGAGAATACAAGGGCACATTTTCATTGTGTCAGATTTGGGACAGAAGCCACATTCGGGGTAAGCATACAAGATATATATTTTATCTGTATATTATCCGTCTGTGTCTCCTTGCCCAAAGAGCCCATAAGGTTTTAAGGTTTAGAATTTTTTTTAGAGTTACTGCTGCACCGGATGATTCAAGGTTAAGGAAAAACCATAGAAACACTTGAGTAAAGGACTCAAAGTGAAGTCAGGATTACATGAATCCTTGACGGAAGTATATACACAGGGTTATAGTCCCTGTTGAGAGATAGGAACAAGCGATATAGTTGGGTATCTGCTTGAAAAACTCTTAAAGTGTCTGTGGGAAAAGTGTATTTTTTTTTTTTAAGGGGGAGGAGGATTGTACGGGATTTTTAAGGGATTTTTTTCTTTTTTCTGTATTATTGTGCATGGGCATGTCGTTATATATATAAAATAAGATATATAAGACATATAAAGTGCTAAGTATATATAAGTGCATAAGTATATAAGTGCTGAGTATATCTGTGCGTAAGCATATACGTGATAAGTATATCAGTGCGTAGGATATATAAGTGCTAAGTATATAAGTGCTAAGTATGCACTTATACGTGGCCCTAAGGGAAAGAATGATTGTAAAAATAGCAAGGTATCTGTTGACATAGCTTGCACGACTCCCAGCAAGAAACCGACTGTTATACTTATCATTAACAGAGAATATAACCCCGACATAGAAACGCCTAAAGATTTTGTCAGTGCATGTACGTCAGATTTTTACACAGTACCTTTTGTGGATAATATGGCTGGTTGGTCTGAGAGAATGCAATCTTCCAACCCTTTCCCGAGGGAAGGTAGTTTTGCCGCATATCATATGACAATGATAAAAGGATTATGTTTGGGTGGAGATCCTGAATGGCTATGGTTTCAGCCTGATCCCGAGTGGGACATGCATTATATGGCATTATGTGGCCGCATTTGGGTAACAGTTGCACCTCACATTAATGAGGCAAAACCTAATGATAACCCACAATCCGAGGAGCCAATTTGGCCACCCCCGCCTGATAATCTCACTACAATGTATTCCCAAGCCCCTAATGCACCCCCACAGGAGTTTCTACCTTCAGATATTCTACCCCCATCACCGCCGCCTTCTGTGATGTTACAAATACCCCCGTATAGTCCTATCACACCTGTGCCACTATTTTCCAAGTTTTGATCCTAACATGTTGGCAGCGTTATCACACTATGCTGCAAGTAATCACCCCAAACCTCCTGCATCCGTACGCAGGGAGGAGAGTAGCCCCCTCTACCCACCTATGTGGAGTTGAGAGACGATGCAGAATCAGAGGTGGCACACCTATCTGAATCTGAGCATCATAAGTCGTCCTGTAAAGAAAGCCCAAACAGAAAGCTTCCCAATGCCGTAAGCTCCACGAAAGTTTCATCTCTCGTTTCACCCCCTGTCTCCAGGGAGAGTGAATGGGAAGACGATACTTCAGATTCGTCTCATTCCGATATACCATCACCCCGTAACCAATTGCCTTTAAGGAAACTTAAAGAAACCACTGCTTCAGCAGGTTCTGTGACGTCTGAGTCATCTGCAGGAGCCAGCAATCATAGAGTTAAGGATTTTTGTGCTTCTGTAAGGGAACTAGCTGAGGAATTTAAAGAGGTATTGACTGATTCATGTGCTGTAACATTAACTCCCGCACATAGTAATGCCAAACCTGTCCTAGTTACACCGCAATCATCTGTTTTCATACCTAAAAATACTACTAGGAACGATTTGATTCGCACTGCTAAAAAAACGCGAATATGAATCATTGTTAGCTGACACACAGGATTGTGCTGAGGCAGAGGTTGATTTTAGCATTGTTAAAACTGATAAGGAATATGCTGCAGCCTGTGTCAAAATTGCATCTTTTAAGTGCTGTCAACTGAATTTTTTTTTATATATATATATAACTCTCAAAATGCATATTTGCCCCCTGCCCCTATGGCATCGGGACAATTACCATTTCCATAGGTAGCCCCAATTTACCCCAGTTTCCCTGTTCTAAAAAAAAAAAAAAAACCCTGATCCCTTAACCTTTCCTAGGTCACAGGCTCTGAGGCAGTCTCCGATAAAGAAGTTCTTATGGCTTCATGGGGAACCCGAAGCAATAGGCTCCCTAGACCACTCCCTATTGATATGCCTGCCAGGCAGATCGGTACGGATGGGGAAGAGACGGACTCTAGGCAGGAATTAACCCCTGTCAGGGACCGTTTATGGGACAGGGAAAAGTCACAGGATGAATCAGAATCAGATACTGACACTGTGGCACAGTTTTATGCAGGTCTGTCAAACAACGCTAAAAAAATTTAAAAAAAAATGAGGAAGGAAAAAAAATAAAAATGTGTTATAACTCCAAACTGCTGTATTTATATTTAACATAACGTAAGAATGGAAAAAAAAAAACCGCAGAGAAGCTAAGAAAGCAAGGGAAAAGAAAGGTCAGGAAGTGCTATGATTGTAAAGAGACAAGATATTTTTCCAGTAATTGCAAACCAGCCCCTAAGAAGGGAACCAGAGAATTTTTTTTAGTAGAATATTTTTGTCTAAATTCAGACGGGTCTTTCCCGCCGGTATTGAGATTCTCAAGTATTGTAAATCTTAGTGGAAAATATGTTTTGTGTGTAAATTCAAGGTAGGAAAATTAGTTTTTCCCCAGAATGTTTTATTAAATTTTATAAATATGGTAAAAAGGTTGATTGAGTAATCCCTTTGTGCTTGTATAATCTGAGTGAATCCTAACTATGTGAACGTTTTATGTGCATTGAATAATAGGAATGTCGGTTTATTGTATATATACAATTTTATCTAGGTACTTGCAAGTGTTTCTGAAATAAGAACATAATTAATTGCTCATGTTAAGTGTAAATTTTAAAGGTAAGAAACACCCCCACTATAACACAAACTAATCAATAATGGGAAAGGGAGAGTTTGACTGGTTATAGAGAAAAGGACAAAAAAATGGGCAAATGTCAGAAAAAAAAAGAAAAAAAATTATAATTCAGCCCAGTCACTGGTATATTTTGAGGATTTATTCGTTCTGGCCAGACGATGATTTCTTAAAAACCAGAAAGACATCCTTTTCCAACTTCTCTATTTCCATGACAAGAGAGAGAGAGGGAGATAGAGAATCAGAATAGCAGCCCAGACAGCCCCCCTTCTCCAGTTGAAAAAAATGTGCGGAGATACATTTGAGACACGAAAGTTAACCGAAGCTCTGTAGCTACAAATTAGGTTTAACTGTTTTATTAATATAGTTTGCGAGCAGGTTCAAACAGTTTTGCATTGCCTTGTCTTGGTAATTTTTGTTGTATTATTTTTATTTCTTTTGTGTGTCACATTTTATTCTGTAATCAGGCCGTGTGAGGAGCTGCATTTTTAGATGTCCCAAATTATATTGTAATGTAATTAACAGTTTTTTTTTTTTTTTTTTCTTATCTGTTTTGTTCCAAGGTTTTGGCAGGATGCCCAGAAAGCTATTTCAAGCTTGTTCCAATCCGAGGAAAAAAAAGTTTTTAAATCTGTGTCTATAATTTCTTATATTACAGGATGTTTCTGTCAGAAGACAATAGTTGCTTATATTTATATTCAGTAGTGTTTTCAGTGTTTTTAATGCAAATTTTATACCCAAAGGATTCAAGTTAGTTTAGCTACAGATCAAACAACAATAGTTAGTTATGTTTTGAATGCTGTTATCCTTTCTGTAATATTGTTCATATATAAAATTATGTGAACAAAGGAGGGGTATTATTGCTGTTTATCATATAGCTGTCTATGCCCAGAAGTTAGATGGTTTAGTGCCCGGGATGAACGAAATCTGAAAGTATTATTATTATTATTTTTAAGAATAATGCTGAGTGCCTTTTAAGGTTGGCAGTGTGCTCGGCACTTTTCAAAGAAATTATATTACAAGTAATTAGTTTGGAGTTCTATACAGAATTATTTTAGTCATTTTTTTCTTTTGGTTTGGCAATAGCTGAGGCACCAATTTGAATGAATTTAGATTGTAGCAAAGTCAAGACCACAGTGACTGTTTAGTAAAACAATTAGTAAGTATTGTATGCAACTGATATATTTTTGAGTCTCTCTAGGCACATGTCAAAGTTGAAAGTGCACCTATGAGAGATGGGTTAATGGTCAAGCATTTCCTACGCAAGAACGTTCTTCATCCCAGATGAAAAGGCGCTACTACTACTATTAAAAGTACTACTCATCACCACTACAGCAAATAAAGTGGCAGAGGTCTCTTTTTGGATCCACGTTACGCATATGAAACTTATCCCAGCACCACCCACAGTTGCTTCAATCTGCACCGTATCCAAAGTGGAAAAGCCTAGAGACACAGCCAAAATTCCAGGCCTCAACATATGAACTTTGAACTTTTTAATAATCTTTTTTCTTTACAGGTTTTGTTATTTTAATTATAAATGTATAGTCTATTAGGTTTGTGTAAATAGTGTGCACACAAAGACGATAGGGTAGGAACAGGTATATTTTGTTTAGTAATTGTTATTTTGTTTTTATTGATTTGTGTATAGCATATATGCACACCTTTTGTCACACAATGGAGTCCTAGTAAACAAAGCCCATATTTTATGTATAATATAACCCAATATACTATCTATATTCAATAGGTTGCACCCCAGGGAAAATAAGTGTTATATTTAACCCCTTGAGAAAAAGACAATATGAAATAAGACATTTGTAGAACCATCTATAAGAAATTGGTTACGAAGGGTGTAGAAATACGAGTTTTCCCTAGGGAAGTTATTGACTCTGTGATAGGAGGACAGATAGAATATTACCCTGCAACTAGAATAGTTTATGTTATTTGGGGAAAATAGTCCAGTGTTTAAAGGTAGAGATGACGGATGGGATTTGTTGGGACTTGGTGGTTGGATTAGTTCTCTGGAAGCAAAGCTATTGGATGCTTTTGTGTGTGTGTCTGTCCTACTCATCACTCCCTATGTATGTGTCATATGCAGTAAACTTTGATCCAGAAGTGTGTTGCACCCCCACCGACGCTATGCCTCTTTTCGGTGATGTCAGCAGTCCCCCAGAAGAAGAGACCGAGAAGAAATCAACTGTGCCGATATAATGGCCGAAAAAGAATGACAAGGCACAATTGGACAATCTCCTGGTCCAGCAGGACTATGCAATGGTTAACTGTTCTTTAAATAGACTGTCTCTAAAGAATAAGAGGGGACTAAGAAGATTGGATATGAGGCTATGAGGAAAGTGGGAGGTCACCCAGAGGCGTGTGTCAGCCACAAGGAAAGGATCATAAGTCAGCCATTTTTTTACCATAGCAGCCATTTTTCTGTTTTGCCATTCTGAATAAATGCAGTATGAAAGATGCGTGCAAGATGGATATTTGTGCAATCGCTCCCGGTAGAAATTAGCCCCCACCAATTTTCACAAATTTTAGCCGCCATAATGTGCTAGTAGTTACAGAAGAGCAGTGTGAATAGTAATTTAGAAATTGGTAATAGTTTTTGTAGTAATAGTCAACCTGGTAAACAGAAAAGATATCATACCAGCCACACCGATATATATCTCTCTACAAACAAGAACTCCTGTGGCCACATATATATATATATATATTTTATTTTCTTCGGACCCCCAAAACCTGCACCACTATTTCAGTACGACAAAATATATCAACAATATCAAAAACAATATAGTAGTTGTTAGGTTATGGACCCACGACAAAATGAGGGAAAGAGAATTGTTATGGGACTGATATTTATCGTTTACATATTTGTAGTATTAGTTGTTATTATTTCATGTTACAAATTAATGTGCTTATCTTTATGTAAAATGATTATGCCTTTTGGTAAGTCAATTGATCACACATATGCATCACTGGACGTTAATGCCCCATTCACAGTTTCCCAAATATGATACATGACTCTGGACCTACTGCCACTAGAGTCCAGATACCTTTGATGGATTATGATAATATTCAAATCCAATACGAGACCCCCATATCCTAGAGGTTAATTGTCATTTAGTCATGACAAAAGGGGGGATTGAAAATGTGCATATAAGGGGGGACTCCATTTTGATTGCTGGATAACCATTTTTCTATAACTATTCTGTACTAACATTTAAGTCTCAGGAACTAACCACATGCTATATGCCATACGTAATTGTGCTGTCCAGGCAGTCTGAGAAAGTGACCTGACCTACAGTATCACCTACTTATCACTAGCTGAACTGTATTTGTTCAGACTTATTTTTTGCCCTGTAGAAACAGGAACTTCTTCCCAGCCATATTGAGCATGAGTTACACAAGAATGCATTACTCAACATACTGTCCTAAAGACTGACATTTCCTTTAACTGCCTCCAAGTTCGGTATTAAGGCCCCTTCCCAGACTATAAACTGTCTATGCTGTCTAACTGTTATTTTGCTGAGATAGACAGACTGTAAATTAAAAAGGGGAAGTATGTTCTCATATGTGTGTTTTTTCTATGCTCAAGTTTGCTATATAAACTGGCTGTATACCCTTCAATAAACAGGAGAACAGTTCTTGACAAAGCTTCACTGTCTGACTCAATTACTGCTTTCCTCCGAGCTCGTCCACCATTTTGTTTTCCCAGATCATCAGCGCTATAAGAGTGGGTTAAATCCTCCGGAGGTGTGAAGTCATCCCGAGTCGGCAGACGGTGTATTTTCACGCTAAGACGTTGGAGAATACAAGGGCACATTTTCATTGTTAAATATATAAAATAATCTAATGTATATGTGATATCTTAAATGTATTATATAATTTAAATAATTGTGTTTATTAAATTTGTGTATTAATAAGTGTACTATTATTTTCTAGTGATGTGATTAGAATTTATTTAGCTATTACAAGGAAAATATCCCTTATATGTGACTTCTTTGCGTGGAGTTGCCTGTAAGGTTGGACAGCTAGGATCCAACTTACGTCCAATGTTAGGAGCTCTGGTGAAAATAATCTGAGGGTGTTCGGGCAAAATGCCCTCTAACTCCTTATCCTTTTTTAGAATTGGCCAATATTTTTTAAAGATTTTCCGTATGTTTGGTGCCATTTGGTTGTATTGGGTAACGAAGGCTAAGTTAGCAGAATTGGTCTTATTTTTATTTTTATATTTCAATAGACTCGACCTCTCCATTGTTGCAACTTCCATTATTGTACTGTCTAGATCTTTAGAGGAATATTCCCTTTCTATAAATTTTTTCTTTAGATCTTCTGCTTGGGTATGAAATGTTTCAACACTAGAGCTATTTCTTTTTAGTCTGATAAATTGACCCTTGGGTATGTTTTTAACCCAACTTGGGTTATGGTGACTGCGTGCATGCAAATAATTGTTTGCTTGTACCGGTTTGAAGTATGTGCTGGTTTCTATGTTATTATTTTTTTTTTTCTGAAATTTTTTTTTTTTATTTCAAACATTTTTATTGTTTTCTGACAGGGGTACATTCACATCACATGGTTGTTTATAGACATTAAACTTAATTAACATATACATTTAAAAGTGAACAACCCGAAGCATCTCAAAGTTGATTATTTTTAATTGAAATATTTAGATCTAAATACTCTATTGAGGATAGACTAGAATTGAAAGTGAATCCAAGATTGTAGTTGTTATTATTCATGTATGTTTTAAATTCTTCTAATTGTAACAAAGTGCCGGACCAAATAAAAATAATATCGTCTATGTAGTGCCGCCATAGGACCAAATTTGCTCCATATGCACAGCCGGACCAAATGTGGTGTTTTTCCCAGCTGCCCATAAATAGATTTGCATAACTTGGAGCAAATTTGGTACCCATGGTGGTGCCACATATCTGTAAAAAATAATCTTTATTGAAATTAAAAAAATTGTGAGTTAATATAAATTTTATACCTGAAACAATAAATGAATTTAAATCTGCAGAAACAGACGGATCTTCATTTAATGTTTCCACAATGGCTGCCAACCCTTGATCATGATTAATGATGGTGTATAGCGAATTGACGTCAGCTGTTACTAAATGGTAATGTGAATGCCACTGAATGTCCTGAAGGGTCTGCAATATGTGGGTAGTGTCTCGTACATATGAGGGCAACTGCACAACGTATGGTTGTAATTTATTATCTATGTACTGGGATAAATGTGAAGTTAAGGACTCTATACCGAAAATTATTGGACGGCCAGGGGGAAATTCTAGATTTTTGTGTATTTTTGGTATTATATAAAACAGGGGTATGCGAGGATATAGGTTATAAAGAAAATCAAATTCTTGTTGTGTGATGATATTCTGGTTTAGACCTATTGTTAAGAAATTAAAAAGTAACTGCTGATATTGTACAGTAGGATCAGAGGGGAGGGGTTGATAAGTGGACAAATCTCCCAGAATTCTCAAAGATTCTTCAATATAATAAGATTTGTCCATAATTACCAACCCCCACCCCCCCTTATCAGCTGGTTTGATAATAATAGCATCATTTTCCTCAAGTGCACGCAGAGTGTTTTTGTCATCTATACTGAGGTTATCATGTTTGATCTTAAAATTACGGCTTTGAGTTTCCATGTCATCCGTAACCATATGTGCAAAGGTATCCACAAAGGTGCCGCTAACAAATTTGGGGAAAAAAGTGGATGGATTTTTAAAGGTTTTATTAACTGGGGGTGTTGTTTAAATAGGCAGATTTATATTGGTGTCTACTTTGGACAACGCATCCCTGAGGAAATATTTTTTAAGACACAATTTCCGTATGTACCATTGGATGTCTATATAAAGTTTGAAACTATCTGGGCCCGTAACTGGTGCGAATGATAAACCTTTAGATAATATTTTACTTTCTTTTTTGGAAATGGGGTACTTACTAATATTGAAGATGTTATTAAGTGTTGTTTTGGATTTTAGTGTTTTATTACCTTTTCCATTCTTCCGCCCTCCTCTCGTTCCTCTAAGGTGTTTTTTCTTTTTTTTGTTGTGTGAATCCCTTATGGAGCTGTCTTTTCCCAGTAGATCCCTTATTGCTTCCTTGGCATTTTTTGGGTCCCTGGATTGTCTCCAATCTAAAAAAGAGAATGTGGCCCTCTCTTCCTCTCGACTGGACGTAGCTGTATGGCGTTCTTTATCTAAATCAATAAGTGGTTGATATTTGTTATGGTGGTTATATTGATCAAAGACATTTTCCATCTCTTTCTCTAATTGATTGAGTGATGACAAGGGGGGAGCTGTGACGTTAGACCTAGTAGGTTGGATAACCACATTGGTTTTTGGCTGCATAAATATTTTTCTTTGTGGTTTTGGGGACACAAATAGTACTGGCTCAGTAGAGTTTTGTCTGAGGCTAGAACTAGTTTTCCTATAGTTTGATGGTATCTTGTGAGAATAATCTTTAGGATACTTCTCTTTAGTAGACTTATATCTCTCGGAATCTTGTTTTGTTTTTTTCCAATTTCTATAGCAACCTGTGGCGTAGTCAACTTTGTCCCGTTGGAACTTAATTTGTTTTGAAATAATGGTATCCTTTTGAAGTTTATCCATTTTGTTCTTAATACGAGTTTCTAACAAAGGTAACTCACTATGGTCTTTATATTTCTCAAAATAACCCTTCATGTCATTTATTTCTTTGTCTAATGTCTCAAGACAAACTTTGCGTTTTGAAATTAGCAGACGCATCAATTCAAATGAACAATTGTCGAGTATGCGATTCCATTCAAGAATGAATGATTCACTCTGAAAATCAGTGGTGGGCTTTTTGAATAATCTTAAACCACGTGGTATACGTTTTTGTTCCACATATTTTTCAATGGTAATCGCATCCCAGAGTTGTTTATTTTCATTAATAAGCAGTTTTTCTAATTGGTCGGCCATTTCTTGTATATCTGTTTGAACATTGTCAGCCACAATGGGGACATTATCCTCAGAAAATATACGATTAATATCAATGTTTCTACTGACTCGCTGAGCGAACAATAGAGACATAATACAGCTAAAAAGCAGCTCACTTAAAGGGGAAAGAACAATTGGAGGCACAGAGCAGGTGAGCGCTAACTAGATAATTAGTACACAATATGTAAATACAACCTTGCAAAGTGGATTCTTTGCAGGGGCTGCCTAAATACTAAAACTGACCCCCTAGGTCAGAATGGAATACAAGGGAAAAAAAGTGTATTAAAGGCACCAAAAGGATAAAGGATATATCTCACCAAATGCAGGGCCAAGGTGAGGCTCAGGATGGATGAGTAGCGCTTGAAAGAAAAAAAGACAAAAATACAAAACATAGCGTAATACTGTAAATAAACAGGACAAACAACATACAAGGCTAAAAACTAGCAGCTGAGATCAAGGTTTGCATTTGGTGTGATATATCCTTTATCCTTTTGGCGCCTTTAATACACTTTTTTTCCCTTGTATTACATTCTGACCTAGGGGGTCAGTTTTAGTATTGAGGCAGCCCCTGCAAAGAATCCACTTTGCAAGGTTGTATTTACATATTGTGTACTAATTATCTAGTTAGCGCTCACCTGCTCTGTGCCTCCAATTGTTCTTTCCCCTTTAAGTGAGATGCTTTTTAGCTGTATTATGTCTCTATTGTTCGCTCAGCGAGTCAGTAGAAACATTGATATTAATCGTATATTTTCTGAGGATAATGTCCCCATTGTGGCTGACAATGTTCAAACAGATATACAAGAAATGGCCGACCAATTAGAAAAACTGCTTATTAATGAAAATAAACAACTCTGGGATGCGATTACCATTGAAAAATATGTGGAACAAAAACGTATACCACGTGGCTTAAGATTATTCAAAAAGCCCACCACTGATTTTCAGAGTGAATCATTCATTCTTGAATGGAATCGCATACTCGACAATTGTTCATTTGAATTGATGCGTCTGCTAATTTCAAAACGCAAAGTTTGTCTTGAGACATTAGACAAAGAAATAAATGACATGAAGGGTTATTTTGAGAAATATAAAGACCATAGTGAGTTACCTTTGTTAGAAACTCGTATTAAGAACAAAATGGATAAACTTCAAAAGGATACCATTATTTCAAAACAAATTAAGTTCCAACGGGACAAAGTTGACTACGCCACAGGTTGCTATAGAAATTGGAAAAAAACAAAACACGATTCCGAGAGATATAAGTCTACTAAAGAGAAGTATCCTAAAGATTATTCTCACAAGATACCATCAAACTATAGGAAAACTAGTTCTAGCCTCAGACAAAACTCTACTGAGCCAGTACTATTTGTGTCCCCAAAACCACAAAGAAAAATATTTATGCAGCCAAAAACCAATGTGGTTAACCAACCTACTAGGTCTAACGTCACAGCTCCCCCCATGTCATCACTCAATCAATTAGAGAAAGAGATGGAAAATGTCTTTGATCAATATAACCACCATAACAAATATCAACCACTTATTGATTTAGATAAAGAACGCCATACAGCTACGTCCAGTCGAGAGGAAGAGAGGGCCACATTCTCTTTTTTAGATTGGAGACAATCCAGGGACCCAAAAAATGCCAAGGAAGCAATAAGGGATCTACTGGGAAAAGACAGCTCCATAAGGGATTCACACAACAAAAAAAAGAAAAAACACCTTAGAGGAACGAGAGGAGGGCGAAAGAATGGAAAAGGTAATAAAACACTAAAATCCAAAACAACACTTAATAACATCTTCAATATTAGTAAGTACCCCATTTCCGAAAAAGAAAGTAAAATATTATCTAAAGGTTTATCATTCGCACCATTTACGGGCCCAGATAGTTTCAAACTTTATATAGACGTCCAACGGTACATACGGAAATTGTGTCTTAAAAAATATTTCCTCAGGGATGCGTTGTCCAAAGTAGACACCAATATAAATCTGCCTATTTCAACAACACCCCCAGTTAATAAAACCTTTAAAAATCCATCCACTTTTTCCCCCAAATTTGTTAGCAGCCCCTTTGTGGATACCTTTGCACATATGGTTACGGATGACATGGAAACTCAAAGCCGTAATTTTAAGATCAAACATGATAACCTCAGTATAGATGACAAAAACACTCTGCGTGCACTTGAGGAAAATGATGCTATTATTATCAAACCAGCTGATAAGGGGGGGGGTTGGTAATTATGGACAAATCTTATTATATTGAAGAATCTTTGAGAATTCTGGGAGATTTGTCCACTTATCAACCCCTCCCCTCTGATCCTACTGTACAATATCAGCAGTTACTTTTTAATTTCTTAACAATAGGTCTAAACCAGAATATCATCACGCAACAAGAATTTGATTTTCTTTATAACCTATATCCTCGCATACCCCTGTTTTATATAATACCAAAAATACACAAAAATCTAGAATTTCCCCCTGGCCGTCCAATAATTTTCGGTATAGAGTCCTTAACTTCACATTTATCCCAGTACATAGATAATAAATTACAACCATACGTTGTGCAGTTGCCCTCATATGTACGAGACACTACCCACATATTGCAGACCCTTCAGGACATTCAGTGGCATTCACATTACCATTTAGTAACAGCTGACGTCAATTCGCTATACACCATCATTAATCATGATCAAGGGTTGGCAGCCATTGTGGAAACATTAAATGAAGATCCGTCTGTTTCTGCAGATTTAAATTCATTTATTGTTTCAGGTATAAAATTTATATTAACTCACAATTTTTTTAATTTCAATAAAGATTATTTTTTACAGATATGTGGCACCACCATGGGTACCAAATTTGCTCCAAGTTATGCAAATCTATTTATGGGCAGCTGGGAAAACACCACATTTGGTTCGGCTGTCCCTATGAAGCAAATTTGGTCCTATGGCGGCGCTACATAGACGATATTATTTTTATTTGGTCCGGCACTTTGTTACAATTAGAAGAATTTAAAACATACATGAATAATAACAACTACAATCTCGGATTCACTTTCAATTCTAGTCCATCCTCAATAGAGTATTTAGATCTAAATATTTCAGTTAAAAATAATAACATAGAAACCAGCACATACTTCAAACCGGTACAAGCAAACAATTATTTGCATGCACGCAGTTACCATAACCCAAGTTGGGTTAAAAACATACCCAAGGGTCAATTTATCAGACTAAAAAGAAATAGCTCTAGAGGTCGAGTCTATTGAAATATAAAAATAAAAATAAGACCAATTCTGCTAACTTAGCCTTCGTTACCCAATACAACCAAATGGCACCAAACATACGGAAAATCTTTAAAAAATATTGGCCAATTCTAAAAAAGGATAAGGAGTTAGAGGGCATTTTGCCCGAACACCCTCAGATTATTTTCACCAGAGCTCCTAACATTGGACGTAAATTGGATCCTAGCTGTCCAACCTTACAGGCAACTCCACGCAAAGAAGTCACATATAAGGGATATTTTCCTTGTAATAGGTGTACTGCGTGCAAATATAGTAGTAAAACATCCAATTTTACATCTAACAATACTCTAAAAAATTATTCTATTAAACATCACATCACTTGTAAAAGTTCCTTTGCAGTTTATTTGCTTGAATGTCCCTGTGGTCTGCAATATGTGGGTATGACTACTAGATCTGTCCAAAGACGTCTATATGAACATACTGTATATATAACATAAAAAGAGGGTTAACCACGCACAACATATCGCATCATTTTCTACAAGTGCACGCACAAAACCCTGCAGGTTTAAAATGCAAGGCAATTGAGACCATCACTCCAAATTGGAGGGGAGGAAACGCTGTGAGCCAATTGGGGAGGAGGGAATCCTATTGGATATATGAACTCCGTACCCTATCCCCATTGGGCCTCAACGTCGACTTCGATTTGAAACCTTTTTTGGTAACTTGATTTTCTATGAAATTTATCCAATTTGTTTCCAAATTTTTTTTTGTGCATAATGTTTGGGTTGCATCAGACCACATATTGAATTAATTGTACATGATATATGTGTTATAATGTGTCTATGTATTATGTTTATCAATTGCACATAATTATTATAAACCACTCCTCTATTACATAGGGGAATCTTTATTACTAGTTTATATCACACATAATTATCACTTTGATAGTTTTTGTACATTTATATATCATAACTTTATAAATTCTAATCACATCACTAGAAAATAATAGTACACTTATTAATACACAAATTTAATAAACACAATTATTTAAATTATATAATACATTTAAGATATCACATATACATTAGATTATTTTATATATTTAACAATATGTTAATAGACAACATTTTCACATGAATCACAAGTATATTTTGATTTCAATTATTAAGATCACATTAGTGTATTCACCACTCTGTTTAGGAATAGCTATATATATTTTTATTTTATATTAATTTGTCCAGCTGAGATCAGTATGCAAACAAATGCTATATATATATTATGAATGGTATTTACTTTCGATAAATAGTAGCACTGCGCATGGTCCATGTAGTACGGCACGCAATATCTTTATTAACCCATTTAGCAGTGTGCTCCAATTACACTGAGGGAGACAGTAATTAAAGCGGATGATAGAAAGCCAGGTGTTTACACTGTTTGTAATCAATCTATTAAATAATCAAGTCCCTGCGCCTATATATACCATGTACAATGAGCATCCGGCAGGAACCTGACGAAGCTTACTGCGAAACGCGTTGTTCCCTGCCGGAGCTCATTGAGAGAGGGACCCAGCCAACCGCGGGACATCCGGTGCAGATCCTCCCTTCCGGTTACACTGCCGGACGCGTCAGTGAGAACGCAAATGGAGGAAGAGGTCTTGCTGGATAACCACGCGGCTGATGCTGGGCAACAAGAGTTGCCATTTGTGTGAGTGTGTTCATTGTTTTTCACGTTTTATGTTTTAAACTGTTATCAATAAAGACTTTTATAGCTACTAATTCAGACTTTGCCCATCCTTTGGTCTATGGGCGTCTGGGAGAGGAGCCACTCATACACCACACCCACTGGGGGTAGAATACTGAGACGTATCCACATCACCTGAGCAGGCTGACATCACCCACTGAGGGAACAAACTCACATTAGGCCGTGAGAGTTTTTTGTCTAGTGTTACTCCGCTTCAGTCAGGGTTGGTCTCCTGAACAGCGCTGTGTGAACCAGCTGGTGCACGTCGCTGTGGCAGTGAGAGGATTGGTATGCGGTGGTTGTTGGTGTCACGGGGCCGATCACGGCGCGCATGCGCGAGGGATATCATCCTCATTGGTTAGTGGCGGTTTGATGATGTCACCACATATCGCGAGATTTGACCGGTGATCTGTATTTAAATGGCTGTATACCATGTAAAGGCACTTCTTGACAAAGTGCTCTGCACGAAACGCGTTGAAGGGCTGCGTCCCTCATTTTATGCCTTGACAATAAAGAAAGTTTTTGCCAGACCTGCTCTCGTTTGGATGCTGTGCGCTACACACCTACATTGCGTGCATAATGTAGTAACAGTCAATAGTTTGTTATGCTCCCACCCTCTCTAAATGGCAAATTAAGTACAGTACAGAATCCAAGAGAATGAGAATGTGTATGGAAAAGAAGTAAGTGATTTTTAATGTCATAATTGATCAAATATTAATACCAAGTGTAACACGTCAACATTTGTACCCCCCCTCCCAATCGCAGATATGGGTGGTGCGTGTAGATACGTATGTTACCATGTGTGTGGTGCATGTACCTGTAGGTTCACAGGGGGCCAGAGACGCCACTGATGGAAACCTGGGGTGCACCTGGAACGTATTTGTTCAGCGCCTCGACCCAAGAGGGATACTCACAGTGGTGGGATAGGCCCAACTGGAAAAATGCCATTAGAAACACACACACAATGATGTATGCAAACACACACATACCATTAGAAACACACACACACAATGATGTAAGCAAAAATATTTTCTAATAGCAAATATAACTTAGAAAACATATTAGGCATCAACTCCATACATGCAGATAATGAACATATGCAATGCACATATAATCCTGCATTAGATAACTCCCCTAAATATGGGAGTGTCCCAACTCCCCTAAATACCCCAGTGTCCCAAAGTCCAAGGCCTGCAGCCTCTCCCTCCCCAAGGGTGAAATGCAGCGCTGCCCCCTTATAACGTTGGTGCACTTTAGTAAAGATACTTGCCGGTGCTCCAGCACCCGAGGATGATGAAAAACTAACGATGGATAGTTTAGCTGCTCCAGCGATGCTCTGCAGCACAGGTGGTGTTGACTACTGCAGATGTCCCACCACAAAGACGAGTCTCGCACTGGATAGAGGTGGCATGGTCTCAGATCACGGACTGTGGATGCTGGACTGCAATGCAGTCCTATGTCCCTGTCTTGCACAGCTAACTATAGGTCAGCGTCCATATCTAGCTACACACTTACAAACTTATTACTTACTGATTTCTAATTTCCTAATGTAGAAGTTACTAACTTATTAACTTCTAAGTAACTACTCTCTCACTCACTTATCTTCACTAACTGCTAACTGTTCCTTTCTTCAACTGCATCACAGGCTAACTCCCTCATCTTGTGGAAATTTCCCCCATTGGTTGCCTTGCAACGCATCCTGCAGCTTTCGAGGCAGCTGACACTTGCAGTTCCCTTGATGTTATATACTCCTATGGAAAAGTAAGGGGCACCAGCGGAACACAGGCTATACTGTACATGCATCACATAATTTTTTTTCTTTAAATCAATAATGTACCCTTGTCGATCAACTAAATAAGTATGAGTTTTTTGAGAGTTCATACTTTAAATTCAGATTTGCACAAATCCACCCAAAACTAATCAAACCTAATGGTTATCTGTAGCAAAACCAATTTCATTAGAGCTTTTTTAACAGAGGATATAGAGTAATGAACAGCAGCAGCAATGATACACACTTGATAAATAAGTCCTGTATGAGTAGCCAATTACTATAAATGTGTGACTCTTGGTGTACAGTACAGTAGATCATGCTATAATATTGCTAGACGATGCAGGCATACAGTATTATAACAATATTCAGTGCGATAATTAATATGGTAAAATATCTTTATTTACAGACCCTGATGTCAAAGAAGCCATTACAAAGAAGAAATAGACAAGATTGAAAATTTTGAAGAGGTTGGGATGCGGGCCCTCTAGGGAGGTAGGGGTTGTGTGGTCCACCGTGCAGTTTGGGGTGTTTTGACGGGAGGGTTCTGTGGTTCTGGGGTGCTGGCAACATGAGTGTTTTGAGCAGGATAGAGGATGTGTTGCGTCGTACGGGAGGGGTTGTGATGCGGGTTACGGGATGCTGTGTGTGTTGTGAGGGAAGGGGGATGCTGTGTGTGTTGTGGGGGGGGGGGAGTTGCTGGCTAAGGGAGTGTGTGTTTGGTGCTCCGGAGGGGGGAGTGTGTTGTCCGGTGGTGTCGGTGAAAGTGATTAGCAGTGGCTGCGGTACCGGGAGAGTTGTGGCGTGCGTTGGTGGTGTGCATTGGTGGGGGGTGTGGTTGTTAACAGGTGGTGTGCGTTCCGTGATGGTGCGGTGTGTGGAGGTGAGCGTGCATTGTGTGGAGGTGACCGTGCGGTGTTGTGTGAGGGTGGGTAGTGTTGCAGTGGTGAAAAGAATATATATATAGGTAAGAGTCTGTACCTGATTCCGCAGTTGTTTTGGTGGTATCAGGCGGTGAGGGTTTTGTGGGTTGAGAGGTGAGAGCTGTGAAGCGTTTCCAGGGTTAGATGCTGTGAAGCGTTACCAAATCTCCCAGAGCAGTGAGGGTTAGGTGCTGTGAAGCGGTTCCCAAAGCTCAGTGAGGGCTCGGAGAGTGTGGCAGTGGGGTTGGTGTGTTGGGAGCAGGCCAATGAGAGGGGGGCGGTTTGGGGCCAAGGGAGCAATGTAATTGGCCTGAGACAGTGGTGTGAGGTGTGCGGGGGCGAGTGGGCCAAGGGAGCAATGTCATTGGCCTGAGGCAGGTCCAATCTTATTGCCGCTAGGGACACAGGGAGGGACACAGGGAGACACATACAGACATAGCCACATATGACTGTTTGAGAAATATACAGTAGATATATACAGTATATTGTAGGTGCCTGCATTAAACGGGTTGCCTTGACGTGTCATGCAGGCTTACAAATGCTTTGGCCAAAGGTTTTAACCAAATACCCTTTTTCATGAGAATATTATTTTATCTTAGCCTAATTGGTAGGGCGTGGAATCGTTCTTTTTGTTTTTCTATATGTAAGGCCTATCTTTTTACCTGCAGCAAATTTCTTTAGGGAGGAGCGCGGTATTATGTACAGTTTCTCACTAATATTGGGCAATCCTTTTCCTTGCTGCATACTCCCATAGGGCATTTTAAATTTGGTATCTCTGAAACATCGTAGGGGTAGGTTTAAATGCTCATCTGCTTTACATAGCAGTTACTGAGCCCCTACCAATTGTCCAATTAGTGCAGGTATATTACACCCCAGTGTCAGTCTGGACATCACCTCCATTGAATGGTGGGTGAATGTGTAAGGCTGACAGAGAGATGTATATGTGTAAGTTGTATTATATTCACACCAGGGAATTTGTGCACCCTGATTACCTTTATAGCAAAGGTAAGTATGATACAGGCATTAGCCAGATTTTAATTGCACTACTCACATAAGATTATGCTTTATTTAACCCCTTCAGGGCTTTAACACTTTTTTCACTAGTCCATGGGACAATTATTACATATATATATATAGTATAGTGTAGGTACCTGCATTAAACGGGTTGTCTTGACGTGGCATGCAGGCTTACAAATGCTTTGGCCAAAGGGTTTAACCAAATACCCTTTTTCATGAGAATATTATTTAATCTTAGCCTAATTGGTAGGAGCGCAGGAATCGTTCTTTTTGCCTGTCCACTTAAGTCTGTAGAGCAAGCATGTCAAACTCGCGGCGCGCGGGCTGCATGCGGCCCACAACGAGTATCTGTGTGGCCCAGCCAATGTGTCCCGGTTACGGCGGCGGTGAGGAGGATGCGGCAGCTGGTAAGAATTCTCTGTGTGAGTGAATGCTGCCAGGGGATTGGATGAAGGTGGTGTATGAGTGGCTCCTCTCCCAGACGCCCATAGACCAAAGGATGGGCAAAGTCTGAATTAGTAGCTATAAAAGTCTTTATTGATAACAGTTTAAAACATAAAACGTGAAAAACAATGAACACACTCACACAAATGGCAACTCTTGTTGCCCAGCATCAGCCGCGTGGTTATCCAGCAAGAGCTCTTCCTCCGTTTGCGTTCTCACTGACGCGTCCGGCAGTGGAACCGGAAGGCAGGATCTGCACCGGATGTCCCACGGTTGGCTGGGTCCCTCTCTCAGTGAGCTCCAGCAGGGAACAACGCGTTTCGCAGTAAGCTTCGTCAGGTTCCTGCCGGATGCTCATTGTACATGGTATATATAGGCGCAGGGACTTGATTATTTAATAGATTGATTACAAACAGTTTAAACACCTGGCTTTCTATTCCTCGCTTTAATTACTGTCTCCCTCAGTGTAATTGGAGCACACTGCTAAATGGGTTAATAAAGATATTGCGTGCCGTACTACATGCTATCATAACAGTTAAAAATCAATATCAATCTCTTTCAGCCCTTTCGAAAAAAGGGGCAATTATTGTGGTGCTTCTATTTGAGCAAAACATTGCTCATAACTATGTTAAAAACATTTCTTCATTGTTATCCCTCAAAACATTATTGGCTAGGTGATCAACATATGAACAGAGTTCCAGCAAGCATATAGTAGATATAAGTACATATGCATACATTTCATTATACAGGAAACATGATTCAGAGACCGGGCTGGCTATCCCACGCTTCAATAGCCCTCCGTTGAACAGGTAAATACAGATATTAGATGTCTTTCGGCATGTTATCACAGAAACAGAAATAATTCAAAAACAATTTAAAAATCAATCACTTTCAGCCCATTCAAAAAGGGGGGCAAGTGTCGTGATTGTTCTATTTGAGCAGAGCACTGCTCATAACGTAGTTACAACTTGTTATTACAGATGTGAACAGCATATAGACAGAGTGTACAGCTATAGTTGTATGTACATACATTTCATGATAGATTGGGGAAGCTCTCGGTATAGTATGGTAGTGTATAAAAAAGAACTTGAAAACGATATTCACAGTAAAACCGGAGAGTGGTATCCCTCAATATGGCTAATTGTTGGGGAACATTTCATTCATTTGTTGAGAAATAGTGCCCTCTTGTGGGTAAACTCTACAGCTACACAACACAATCCACACTTCTTTCCTCACCATGACCAACACTATAGACACACGCCTCAACATCATAGAGACCGCACTTCATATAAACCCCATGGGGTCACCCCACGGGACCCTCCAGTCATTGGAAATATCAAAAATCAAAAAATAACAAACACTACCAGAAGTATCACTATACACGTGATCACAACCCTAGAGAACCCCCTAGGGACTCAAGGAGTACAGTGACACAACAGCAACCAAAAATTAAAGATATTAAAGAGAACCCAATCCCAGTGACTAACAAATATGAGGTCCTAGGAACATTGCCAGAATCACATAATGATGATTTTTTAGCCAGATTGAATTAAGTCAGGCAAACAATACCGACCTGGGATCCAAATCACCCACCAGAGACCAAACAAAAAATATCAAGAAAAAGAGAGAATTCAGAAGGGGAACAAGGGGGAGAGGAGGAAGCATTACAACCCTGCAAAAAACCCACCCAGACATATCACATTGATTAACAACGGTATTTTTAATTTGTCATCTATTACTGTAGATGATACACTTATGATGCTGTTAAGTAAAGGTTTATCATTTGCTCCCACATGTGAAGCTAAGAATTTTGATCTGTATGTGGATCTTCAAAAATTCACTCGAAAACTCACACTGGGTAGACATTTTTCGAATGCTCCATACAGTGTTGAAGCAGCATCTCTCGACATATGTTCAAATATTGAGGGCTTTACCATAGAAGAACAAGCTGCGTTGGTTGACCTCACCAATTTAGCAGATGAGGGATATATGGATGCTCACTTTAAATGTCCAGTTAACCATACGAATTAGAAACCTCGATCAGTCTTTTATCCCTATCACTCTCGTGGTCATTATATAGAAATCTTCAATAAATTAGTAGAGAAGGATTTTGGAGAATTGTGCCAAATTGAACATGGGAAACATAAATACACCAGTAATCTAACCACACAAGAAAAATTAGTATTACAAGAATTAAAAAACAATCAAGATGTCATTATACGTGAGGCAGATAAAGGCGGGGCCATTGTCCTCCAAAACAGGACTGATTACTGTAGGGAGGCACTACGGTTACTATCTGATACCAATTCCTATCGGAAACTATCCAAGGATCCCACTAAACAATATCAGGAAGATCTTAAATTATTACTTGGAAGGGCTCGACAATCTGGTGTGTTAAGTAAGGCAGAATACGAGTACCTATTTTGCGCTGCTCCCACCATCCCTATCCTGTATCACTTACCCAAGATTCACAAATCCCTCACTGATCCTCCTGGGGGACCTATTATTTCTGGTATCAACTCTCTCACAGCCAACCTTTCCCAATATGTAGACACTTTTTTACAATCACTTGTGCCAACATTACCTTCACACTTATTAGACACTACTTCGGTTCTTACTCTACTTCTTGATTTTCCTTGGGTGAACACCTATTTACTAGCCACTTTAGATGTACAGGCACTTTACACATCAATACCTCACAAAGGTGGATTAGAAGCCATAGATTTTTATCTAGCACTTCACGACACACTCCCACCTATACAGCGTCACTTTATTCACGATTCCATTGAGTTTATTTTGCAACACAATTATTTTCTATTTCAGCACGACTACTATGTACAACACTGTGGTACTGCTATGGGGACCCGCTTTGCACCTTCCTTCGTCAATCTTTACATGGGATGGTGGGAGTCGATGCATATATGGGGTATCACTGTATCTCCTCCTCAGTTAAAACTCTGGAGGAGATACATTGATGATGTACATACAACTATAGCTGTACACTCTGTCTATATGCTGTTTATATTTATATTTTGTAAATCCAAAATGTTTCTTTTTTGGATAAAGTTGTCAGTCTGTGCCCACCCCTCCAGTATGGTGGGACTAATTCAATGCCCCTAAATACAAGGCCTGATGGATCTCCTTGGTGGTGTAGTGCAAAGTGTTTTGATACACTGTGTGTCATTAATTTACGCCTTATGTTCCCTAGGTGCTCCAGTATGCGTACCCGTAAGGGTCGGCTGGTACGCCCTACATGCTGGAGTCCACAAGGGCAGTTCAGTAAATACACTACGAATTCTGTCTTGCAGTTTATGAAATGGGACATTTTGAACTGTTCCCCTGTTATATTGGAGCTAAACTGTATTTTCTCTTTTGTACCCTGTTTGCAGGCTTTGCAGGTGCTACATCTGTGGAAACCGTTCGCTTTCGGCAACCAGTTTGCTTCCTGACCTGCTTTCTCCGTTCCTGGTTGGAAAAGGCTTGGTGCTAACCGCCTTTTGATATTGTCAGCCCTTTTGTATATCACTTTAGGTTTTTCTGGGAGGTGCTCTTTCAAAGTAGGGTCTCCCTGTAGGAGATGCCAGTGTTTGTTTAGAATATGTTGTATACTCCCAGCATCTTGACTGTATTGTGTTAGGAAAGCAATGTTAAAATCCTCTCTGGGTTTCGGTGGGTTTGTTTTTAAAATATCACTACGTTTAAGCAGGCCTACTTCCCTAATTGCTTTATTCATTTCGTCGGTGTCGTAATTTTTTGCAATAAAGCGATTCTTCAAAATCTATCATGAAATGTATGAACATACAACTATAGCTGTACACTCTGTCTATATGCTGTTTACATCTGTAATAACAAGTTGTAACTACATTATGAGCAGTGCTCTGCTCAAATAGAACAATCACGACACTTGCCCCCCTTTTTTTAATGGGCTGAAAGTGATTGATTTTTAAATCGTTTTTGAATTATTTCTGTTTGTGTGGGGTGGAGGAAGTGTGTGTGTGGGGGGGAGGGAGTGTGCGTAGGGGAGGGGGGTGTGGGAGGGGTGTGTGTGTGGGGGTGGGAGTGTGTGTGTGGGGGGGGGGAGTGTGTGTGTGGGGGGGGAGTGTGTGTGTATATACTTTAGAGAGACATACTGAAGGCCTTCCATCAGCTAATCCTGGTGAAATAATTTTGTCTTTCAGAGATTCATCAGAACGGTAAGGGGGGGGGGTCGTGCAAACTTATTGAACTGCGTGCATAATGTCGTAACAGTCAATAGTTTGTTATGCTCCCACCCTCTCTAAATGGCAAATTAAGTACAGTACAGAATCCAAGAGAATGAGAATGTGTATGGAAAAGAAGTAAGTGATTTTTAATGTCATAATTGATCAAACACGTCAACACTTGTACCCCCCTCCCAATCGCAGATATGGGTGGTGCGTGTAGATACGTATGTTACCATGTGTGTGGTGCGTGTACCTGTAGGTTCACAGGGGGCCAGAGACGTCATTGATGGAAACCTGGGGTGCACCTGGAACGTATTTGTTCAGCGCCTCGACCCAAGAGGGATACTCACAGTGGTGGGATAGGCCCAACTGGAAACATGCCATTAGAAACACACACACAATGATGTATGCAAACACACACATACCATTAGAAACACACACACAATGATGTATGCACAAATATTTTCTAATAGCAACTATAACTTAGAAAACATATTAGGCATCAACTCCATATATGCAGTTAATGAACATATGTAATGCACATATAATCCTGCATTAGATAACTCCCCTAATTATGGGAGTGTCCCAATTCCCCTAAATACCTCAGTGTCCCAAAGTCCAAGGCCTGCAGCCTCTCCCTCCCCAAGGGTGAAATGCAGCGCTGCCCCCTTATAACGTTGGTGCACTTTAGTAAAGATACTTGCCGGTGCTCCAGCACCCGAGGATGATGAAAAACTAACGATGGATAGTTTAGCTGCTCCAGCGATGCTCTGCAGCACAGGTGGTGTTGACTACTGCAGATGTCCCACCACAAAGACCAGTCTCGCACTGGATAGAGGTGGCATGGTCTCAGATCACGGACTGTGGATGCTGGACTGCAATGCAGTCCTATGTCCCTGTCTTGCACAGCTAACTATAGGTCAGCGTCCATATCTAGCTACACACTTACAAACTTATTACTTACTGATTTCTAATTTCCTAATGTAGAAGTTACTAACTTATTAACTTCTAAGTAACTACTCTCTCACTCACTTATCTTCACTAACTGCTAACTGTTCCTTTCTTCAACTGCATCACAGGCTAACTCCCTCATCTTGTGGAAATCTCCCCCATTGGTTGCCTTGCAACGCATCCTGCAGCTTTCGAGGCAGCTGACACTTGCAGTTCCCTTGATGTGATATACTCCTATGGAAAGGTAAGGGGCACCAGCGGAACACAGGCTATACATGCATCACATAATTTTTTTTTCTTTAAATCAATAATGTACCCTTGTCGATCAACTAAATAAGTATGAGTTTTTTGAGAGTTCATACTTTAAATTCAGATTTGCACAAATCCACCCAAAACTAATCAAACCTAATGGTTATCTGTAGCAAAACCAATTTCATTAGAGCTTTTTTAACAGAGGATATAGAGTAATAGTGTAATGAACAGCAGCAGCAATGATACACACTTGATAAATAAGTCCTGTATGAGTAGCCAATTACTATAAATGTGTGACTCTTGGTGTACAGTAGATCATGCTATAATATTGCTAGACGATGCAGGCATACAGTATTATAACAATATTCAGTGCGATAATTAATATGGTAAAATATCTTTATTTACAGACCCTGATGTCAAAGAAGCCATTACGAAGAAGAAATAACACAAGATTGAAATTTTGAAAAGGCAAAGCTGTGTTTAAAAAAAAAAAAAAAAACTTTATGACTTACAATTAAAACTTTTTATTCTTTAAATATACTCTTTTGGGTGTTCATGTTTTGCATTTCTATACACTTACTGTACGATAGTACTATACCTTAAAGATGTTTGGCCATTTCAATATTTAATAAATATATAAAAATGTATAATTGATAAACTGTACAGAAAACATAAGTCCCAAATAAAATCTAAAATTTGGTTTATTTGCATTTTTTTTTGTATTATATATTTGTTTTGCCCTTTTTCAATTTTATTTAATTCTACATAAATGTGTGGAAATATCCCTAACTTGATTAGGGGCTCATTGGTGTTATAATTGCATCCTTCATTTGCTTCATCACTTATTATTTTTTTGGTTCGCTTCTTTTATGAAGTACGCGTGTTCAGTATTTCTGTGCATTCATTAGTTGCTATTACTTCTACATTATCTTTTTTTTTGATTTGGAGAAAAAAAAATAATAGAACCACAAAATAACGGAAAAATACACCAAAAAAATATTCATTTTGATCTCTGTTATTATAAAATTGTTTAATTGTTGTCATTGCATGTTATTTGTTACCACGCAAAACAATGTGTTCCTAATATTTTCAGATACATAAAAATTATGGAAACAAGGAAAGTATAAATATGAAAAATATTAAAAGTTACCATAAAATAATTCAGGTCACTTGCAATTCAGTATCGAAATGTAGGTGAACTAAATTTAAAGTGTTTGGGAAAACGTCCCTCAGGCGAACATCTATATTTACGTGTCATTTATTGTGCTTAAGTATTGATCAGCAGTTGTCCTTTTTTCATAGCCGAAAAAGATAATGTAGAAGTAATAGCAACTAATGAATGCACAGAAATACTGAACACGTGTACTTCATAAAAGAAGAGAACCAAAAAAAATAATAAGTGATGAAGCAAATGAAGGATGCAATTATAACACCAATGAGCCCCTAATCAAGTTAGAGATATTTCCACACATTTATGTAGAATTAAATAAAATTGAAAAAGGGCAAAACAAATAAATAAATAAAAAAATATGCAAATAAACCAAATTTTAGATTTTATTTGGGACTTATGTTTTCTTTACAGTTTATCAATTATACATTTTTATATATTTATTAAATATTGAAATGGCCAAACATCTTTAAGGTATAGTACTATCGTACAGTAAGTGTATAGAAATGCAAAACATGAACACCCAAAAGAGTATATTTAAAGAATAAAAAGTTTTAATTGTAAGTCATAAAGTTTTTTTTTTTTTTTAAATACAGCTTTGCCTCTTCAAAATTTTCAATCTTGTCTATTTCTTCTTCGTAATGGCTTCTTTGACATCAGGGTCTGTAAATAAAGATATTTTACCATATTAATTATCGCACTGAATATTGTTATAATACTTTATGCCTGCATCGTCTAGCAATATTATAGCATGATCTACTGTACACCAAGAGTCACACATTTATAGTAATTGGCTACTCATACAGGACTTATTTATCAAGTGTGTATCATTGCTGCTGCTGTTCATTACACTATTACTCTATATCCTCTGTTAAAAAAGCTCTAATGAAATTGGTTTTGCTACAGATAACCATTAGGTTTGATTAGTTTTGGGTGGATTTGTGCAAATCTGAATTTAAAGTATGAACTCTCAAAAAACTCATACTTATTTAGTTGATCGACAAGGGTACATTATTGATTTAAAGAAAAAAAATTATGTGATGCATGTATAGCCTGTGTTCCGCTGGTGCCCCTTACCTTTCCATAGGAGTATATAACATCAAGGGAACTGCAAGTGTCAGCTGCCTCGAAAGCTGCAGGATGCGTTGCAAGACAACCAATGGGGGAGATTTCCACAAGATGAGGGAGTTAGCCTGTGATGCAGTTGAAGAAAGGAACAGTTAGCAGTTAGTGAAGATAAGTGAGTGAGAGAGTAGTTACTTAGAAGTTAATAAGTTAGTAACTTCTACATTAGGAAATTAGAAATCAGTAAGTAATAAGTTTGTAAGTGTGTAGCTAGATATGGACGCTGACCTATAGTTAGCTGTGCAAGACAGGGACATAGGACTGCATTGCAGTCCAGCATCCACAGTCCGTGATCTGAGACCATGCCACCTCTATCCAGTGCGAGACTGGTCTTTGTGGTGGGACATCTGCAGTAGTCAACACCACCTGTGCTGCAGAGCATCGCTGGAGCAGCTAAACTATCCATCGTTAGTTTTTCATCATCCTCGGGTGCTGGAGCACCGGCAAGTATCTTTACTAAAGTGCACCAACGTTATAATGGGGCAGCGCTGCATTTCACCCTTGGGGAGGGAGAGGCTGCAGGCCTTGGACTTTGGGACACTGGGGTATTTAGGGGAGTTGGGACACTCCCATAATTAGGGGAGTTATCTAATGCAGGATTATATGTGCATTGCATATGTTCATTATCTGCATGTATGGAGTTGATGCCTAATATGTTTTCTAAGTTATAGTTGCTATTAGAAAATATTTTTGCATACATCATTGTGTGTGTGTGTTTCTAATGGTATGTGTGTGTTTGCATACATCATTGTGTGTGTGTTTCTAATGGCATGTTTCCAGTTGGGCCTATCCCACCACTGTGAGTATCCCTCTTGGGTCGAGGCGCTGAACAAATACGTTCCAGGTGCACCCCAGGTTTCCATCAGTGGCGTCTCTGGCCCCCTGTGAACCTACAGGTACACGCACCACACAAATGGTAACACACGTATCTACACGCACCACCCATATCTGCGATTGGGAGGGGGGTACAAGTGTTGACGTGTTACACTTGGTATTAATATTTGATCAATTATGACATTAATAATCACTTACTTCTTTTCCATACACATTCTCATTCTCTTGGATTCTGTACTGTACTTAATTTGCCATTTAGAGAGGGTGGGAGCATAACAAACTATTGACTGTTACTACATTATGCACGCAGTTCAATAAGTTTGCACGACCCCCCCTTACCGTTCTGATGAATCTCTGAAAGACAAAATTATTTCACCAGGATTAGCTGATGGAAGGCCTTCAGTATGTCTCTCTAAAGTATATACACACACTCCCCCCCAATCACACACTCCCCCCCAACACACACACCCCCACACACCCCCCACACACACACTCCCTCCCCCCACACACACACTCCCTCCCCCCCACACACACACTCCCTACCCCCCAACACACACACTCCCCCCCCCCACACACACAATCCCTAACCCCCCGCACACACTCGCTCCCCTCCCACACACACTCCCTCCCCCCCACCCACACACACTCCCCCCCCACACACACTCCCCCCACCCCCCCCCCCCCACACACACACTCCCCCCTCCCCCCACACACAGACATAGTGGAGTACAGCGACGTAATGGGTGGAGAGGGGCGGGGGACAGAGGAAAGGCCTTGTTTTTGAACCTCCCGCTGCACCCGCCAGCGATCGCGCACCACCACTGCCCACCCCCACGCCCATCTCCCGCACCATGCGGACCGGGGGCAAAGGGAGCGCCAAGGGTGCAAGGGGGGGGGAGGCGCCAAGGGGTGAGCAGAAAGGTAGTGAGCGGCAAGGGGGGTGAGCGGCAATGGGGATGAGCGCCTCTGCCCCGGTTCCCTGTGGCTGCCCGCCCGGCGCGGGACACCGTGCAGCAGGCAGAGGAGCGGGAAGGCAGACACACACACTCCCCATGTGCTCTGCACAAAGCGGAAGCCCCGCTCCCGGCTTCCTCTGACCTGCCTCCGACCAATCCCCTGCATCCCGGCCGGCATTCTAAGCCCCGCCTCCTTCTTTCAAACCCATGCTTGCCCTTCATCCAATCGGTAACTGGATGTGGAACTGGGGTGCTCCCTAAAATATGTGGCTAAAAAATGCTTAGACGCCTAGGAATTATTAAATATTAAAAAATTGTAGAAAATGTGTAATAGTATAAAATAGTATAACATTGTATACTGGCCCTTTTTGTTGGTTTTGCTGCTGCTTGACCTTGAAGAAGACAACCCAGAGTCCTTCTTATGGTTGCAATTGGAGTGTGAAGATGGTCAGCGCAAACTCGTGGAACTCAAGATGATGATGAAGAATATAACAGAATAAAATAAAATAATACACAGTATTAGTGCATGCATCAACGTGTGTGGGGGGAAGGGGGGAGGTGGGGGGGGAGGGATGGGAGGGAAGGGGTATTAGTGAATGCCACTAAATAAACAGCAAATGAAATATAAGCAATTAGTTTCAGCGACTCACACGGGCTTGTGTGAGACTTCACCCTCAACGATGGATGTGGTGGGTAAATACAGACTCCTGAAGCGGAGTAACACTAGACAAAAAACTCACACGGCCTAATGTGAATTTGTTCCTTCAGTGGGTGATGTCAGCCTGCTCAGGTGATATGGATACGTCTCAGTATTCTACCCCCAGTGGGTGTGGAGTATGAGTGGCTCCTCTCCCAGACGCCCATAGACCAAAGGATGGGCAAAGTCTGAATTAGTAGCTATAAAAGTTTTTATTGATAACAGTTTAAAACATAAAACGTGAAAAACAATGAACACACTCACACAAATGGCAACTCTTGTTGCCCAGCATCAGCCGCGTGGTTATCCAGCAAGACCTCTTCCTCCGTTTGCGTTCTCACTGACGCGTCCGGCAGTGGAACCGGAAGGGAGGATCTGCACCGGATATCCCGCGGTTGGTTGGGGCCCTCTCTCAATGAGCTCCGGCAGGGAACAACGCATTTCGCAGTAAGCTTCGTCAGGTTCCTGCCGGATGCTCATTGTACATGGTATATATAGGCGCAGGGACTTGATTATTTAATAGATTGATTACAAACAGTGTAAACACCTGGCTTTCTATCCCCCGCTTTAATTACTGTCTCCCTCAGTGTAATTGGAGCACACTGCTAAATGGGTTAATAAAGATATTGCTATCATAACAGTTAAAAATCAATATCAATCTCTTTCAGCCCTTTCGAAAAAAGGGGCAATTATTGTGGTGCTTCTATTTGAGCAAAACATTGCTCATAACTATGTTAAAAACATTTCTTCATTGTTATCCCTCAAAACATTATTGGCTAGGTGATCAACATATGAACAGAGTTCCAGCAAGCATATAGTAGATATAAGTACATATGCATACATTTCATTATACAGGAAACATGATTCAGAGACCGGGCTGGCTATCCCACGCTTCAATAGCCCTCCGTTGAACAGGTAAATACAGATATTAGATGTCTTTCGGCATGTTATCACAGAAACAGAAATAATTCAAAAACAATTTAAAAATCAATCACTTTCAGCCCATTCAAAAAGGGGGGCAAGTGTCGTGATTGTTCTATTTGAGCAGAGCACTGCTCATAACGTAGTTACAACTTGTTATTACAGATGTAAACAGCATATAGACAGAGTGTACAGCTATAGTTGTATGTACATACATTTCATGATAGATTGGGGAAGCTCTCGGTATAGTATGGTAGTGTATAAAAAAGAACTTGAAAACGATATTCACAGTAAAACCGGAGAGTGGTATCCCTCAATATGGCTAATTGTTGGGGAACATTTCATTCATTTGTTGAGCAATAATGCCCTCTTGTGGGTAAACTCTACAGCTACAGGGCTGAAAGCTTCCATGTAGTGGATCACGGTTACATGTGGGCTTAAATGTTTCTGTCCTAGGAGTGTTTATAAATTGTTTTAGAGCAAACCTCTATGTGAATAATTTGACATCACATTTGATGATAATGCGATTTTAGTTGTATACTGTATACAATCATATGAGGAAATTACCTTGTTTGATTCGACTTTCCATGGTATTTACAGAATGAATGCTTAGTTCATTAGGATAGGGAACTTGATACAAAAAACAAATTCACAAAAGTTTCAAGGGTTTTCTATTCATAATGCCCCTCAAAATGATGTTAGTACATTGGAAACTTGCTGTCCCCAATTTCTTGGGCAATAGCCTCCTCTAGTGGACAAACTGGAGAACTAAATGGTTCATTTTAGATGGCATCTAAGTGCAATTGATCACAGTTAAAAATGCATTCTGGCCTTGTCTTAGTAATAAGATGTAAACCTCTCGTAAATGGCTCTGTAGCCTCAAACGTATAAGTAGTTCATCATAAAATTTGCATCATTACAATGCGTCATAAAAAATGTAAAAAAATATATTAAAAAATATATATACATCAGGGATAAAAAATCAATGATCAAATAATATACATCAATACAATTTGTCAAGCAATCTAAAAGGTAAGTTGCCACGCCGATATAAGCCGGTATGTTCAAAAGGAGCTGGTTCAAGGTGGATTCCTATTATGAAAGTGGGAGGGGGAATTGGGGATTGGGGATGAAAACAGATCAGTAGGGGACAGGGAGAGATAAAAGATTAAATGAAGGCTCCAATGTCGATATCTACATTGAGACCTTTAGGGGCCAAGCTTTTCAATTTGTAAATCCAAAATGTTTCTTTTTTGGATAAAGTAGTCAGTCTGTCCCCACCCCTCCAGTGTGGTGGGACTAATTCAATGCCCCTAAATACAAGGCCTGATGGATCTCCTTGGTGGTGTAGTGCAAAGTGTTTTGATACACTGTGTGTCATTAATTTACGCCTTATGTTCCCTAGGTGCTCCTGTATGCGTACCCGTAAGGGTCGGCTGGTATGCCCTACATGCTGGAGTCCACAAGGGCAGTTCAGTAAATACACTACGAATTCTGTCTTGCAGTTTTTGAAATGGGACATTTTGAACTGTTCCCCTGTTATATTGGAGCTAAACTGTATTTTCTCTTTTGTACCCTGTTTGCAGGCTTTGCAGGTGCTACATCTGTGGAAACCGTTCGCTTTCGGCAACCAGTTTGCTTCCTGACCTGCTTTCTCCGTTCCTGGTTGGAAAAGGCTTGGTGCTAACCGCCTTTTGATATTGTCAGCCCTTTTGTATATCACTTTAGGTTTTTCTGGGAGGTGCTCTTTCAAAGTAGGGTCTCCCTGTAGGAGATGCCAGTGTTTGTTTAGAATATGTTGTATACTCCCAGCATCTTGACTGTATTGTGTTAGGAAAGCAATGTTAAAATCCTCTTTGGGTTTCGGTGGGTTTGTTTTTAAAATATCACTACGTTTAAGCAGGCCTACTTCCCTAATTGCTTTATTCATTTCGTCGGTGTCATAATTTTTTGCAATAAAGCGATTCTTCAAAATCTATCATGAAATGTATGAACATACAACTATAGCTGTACACTCTGTCTATATGCTGTTTACATCTGTAATAACAAGTTGTAACTACATTATGAGCAGTGCTCTGCTCAAATAGAACAGTCACGACACTTGCCCCCTTTTTTTAATGGGCTGAAAGTGATTGATTTTTAAATCGTTTTTGAATTATTTCTGTTTGTGTGGGGTGGAGGAAGTGTGTGTGTGGGGGGGAGGGAGTGTGCGTAGGGGAGGGGGGTGTGGGAGGGGTGTGTGTGTGGGGGTGGGAGTGTGTGTGTGGGGAGTGTGTGTGTGGGGGGGGGGGAGTGTGTGTGTGGGGGGGGAGTGTGTGTGTATATACTTTAGAGAGACATACTGAAGGCCTTCCATCAGCTAATCCTAATGAAATAATTTTGTCTTTCAGAGATTCATCAGAACGGTATGGGGGGGGGGGGGGGTCGTGCAATCTTATTGAACTGCGTGCATAATGTCGTAACAGTCAATAGTTTGTTATGCTCCCACCCTCTCTAAATGGCAAATTAAGTACAGTACAGAATCCAAGAGAATGAGAATGTGTATGGAAAAGAAGTAAGTGATTTTTAATGTCATAATTGATCAAATATTAATACCAAGTGTAACACGTCAACACTTGTACCCCCCTCCCAATCGCAGATATGGGTGGTGCGTGTAGATACGTATGTTACCATGTATGTGGTGTGTGTACCTGTAGGTTCACAGGGGGCAAGAGACGTCACTGATGGAAACCTGGGGTGCACCTGGAACGTATTTGTTCAGCGCCTCGACCCAAGAGGGATACTCACAGTGGTGGGATAGGCCCAACTGGAAACATGCCATTAGAAACACACACACAATGATGTATGCAAACACACACATACCATTAGAAACACACACACACAATGATGTATGCAAAAATATTTTCTAATAGCAACTATAACTTAGAAAACATATTAGGCATCAACTCCATAATGAATGCACAGAAATACTGAACACGCGTACTTCATAAAAGAAGAGAACCAAAAAAAATAATAAGTGATGAAGCAAATGAAGGATGCAATTATAACACCAATGAGCCCCTAATCAAGTTAGGGATATTTCCACACATTTATGTAGAATTAAATAAAATTGAAAAAGGGCAAAACAAATAAATAAATAAAAAAATATGCAAATAAACCAAATTTTAGATTTTATTTGGGACTTATGTTTTCTTTACAGTTTATCAATTATACATTTTTATATATTTATTAAATATTGAAATGGCCAAACATCTTTAAGGTATAGTACTATCGTACAGTAAGTGTATAGAAATGCAAAACATGAACACCCAAAAGAGTATATTTAAAGAATAAAAAGTTTTAATTGTAAGTCATAAAGTTTTTTTTTTTTTTTAAATACAGCTTTGCCTCTTCAAAATTTTCAATCTTGTCTATTTCTTCTTCGTAATGGCTTCTTTGACATCAGGGTCTGTAAATAAAGATATTTTACCATATTAATTATCGCACTGAATATTGTTATAATACTGTATGCCTGCATCGTCTAGCAATATTATAGCATGATCTACTGTACACCAAGAGTCACACATTTATAGTAATTGGCTACTCATACAGGACTTATTTATCAAGTGTGTATCATTGCTGCTGCTGTTCATTACACTATTACTCTATATCCTCTGTTAAAAAAGCTCTAATGAAATTGGTTTTGCTACAGATAACCATTAGGTTTGATTAGTTTTGGGTGGATTTGTGCAAATCTGAATTTAAAGTATGAACTCTCAAAAAACTCATACTTATTTAGTTGATCGACAAGGGTACATTATTGATTTAAAGAAAAAAAATGATGTGATGCATGTATAGCCTGTGTTCCGCTGGTGCCCCTTACCTTTCCATAGGAGTATATAACATCAAGGGAACTGCAAGTGTCAGCTGCCTCGAAAGCTGCAGGATGCGTTGCAAGACAACCAATGGGGGAGATTTCCACAAGATGAGGGAGTTAGCCTGTGATGCAGTTGAAGAAAGGAACAGTTAGCAGTTAGTGAAGATAAGTGAGTGAGAGAGTAGTTACTTAGAAGTTAATAAGTTAGTAACTTCTACATTAGGAAATTAGAAATCAGTAAGTAATAAGTTTGTAAGTGTGTAGCTAGATATGGACGCTGACCTATAGTTAGCTGTGCAAGACAGGGACATAGGACTGCATTGCAGTCCAGCATCCACAGTCCGTGATCTGAGACCATGCCACCTCTATCCAGTGCGAGACTGGTCTTTGTGGTGGGACATCTGCAGTAGTCAACACCACCTGTGCTGCAGAGCATCGCTGGAGCAGCTAAACTATCCATCGTTAGTTTTTCATCATCCTCGGGTGCTGGAGCACCGGCAAGTATCTTTACTAAAGTGCACCAACGTTATAAGGGGGCAGCGCTGCATTTCACCCTTGGGGAGGGAGAGGCTGCAGGCCTTGGACTTTGGGACACTGGGGTATTTAGGGGAGTTGGGACACTCCCATAATTAGGGGAGTTATCTAATGCAGGATTATATGTGCATTGCATATGTTCATTATCTGCATGTATGGAGTTGATGCCTAATATGTTTTCTAAGTTATAGTTGCTATTAGAAAATATTTTTGCATACATCATTGTGTGTGTGTGTGTTTCTAATGGTATGTGTGTGTTTGCATACATCATTGTGTGTGTGTTTCTAATGGCATGTTTCCAGTTGGGCCTATCCCACCACTGTGAGTATCCCTCTTGGGTCGAGGCGCTGAACAAATACGTTCCAGGTGCACCCCAGGTTTCCATCAGTGGCGTCTCTGGCCCCCTGTGAACCTACAGGTACACGCACCACACAAATGGTAACACACGTATCTACACGCACCACCCATATCTGCGATTGGGAGGGGGGGTACAAGTGTTGACGTGTTACACTTGGTATTAATATTTGATCAATTATGACATTAAAAATCACTTACTTCTTTTCCATACACATTCTCATTCTCTTGGATTCTGTACTGTACTTAATTTGCCATTTAGAGAGGGTGGGAGCATAACAAACTATTGACTGTTACTACATTATGCACGCAGTTCAATAAGTTTGCACGACCCCCCCTTACCGTTCTGATGAATCTCTGAAAGACAAAATTATTTCCCCAGGATTAGCTGATGGAAGGCCTTCAGTATGTCTCTCTAAAGTATATACACACACTCCCCCCCAATCACACACTCCCCCCCAACACACACACACCCCCACACCCCCCCCCACACACACACTCCCTCCCCCCCACACACACACTCCCTCCCCCCCACACACACACTCCCTCCCCCCCCACACACACACTCCCCCCCCACACACACACAATCCCTAACCCCCCGCACACACTCGCTCCCCCCCCCCACACACACTCCCTCCCCCCCACCCACACACACTCCCCCCCCACACACACTCCCCCCACACCCCCCCCCCCCACACACACTCCCCCCTCCCCCCACACACAGACATAGTGGAGTACAGCGACGGAATGGGTGGAGAGGGGTGGGGGACAGAGGAAAGGCCTTGTTTTTGTACCTCCCGCTGCACCCGCCAGCGATCGCGCACCACCACTGCCCGCCCCCACGCCCATCTCCCGCACCATGCGGACCGGGGGCAAAGGGAGTGCCAAGGGTGCAAGGGGGGGGGGAGGCGCCAAGGGGTGAGCAGAAAGGTAGTGAGCGGCAAGGGGGGTGAGCGGCAATGGGGATGAGCGCCTCTGCCCCGGTTCCCTGTGGCTGCCCGCCCGGCGCGGGACACCGTGCAGCAGGCAGAGGAGCGGGAAGGCAGACACACACACTCCCCATGTGCTCTGCACAAAGCGGAAGCCCCGCTCCCGGCTTCCTCTGACCTGCCTCCGACCAATCCCCTGCATCCCGGCCGGCATTCTAAGCCCTGCCTCCTTCTTTCAAACCCATGCTTGCCCTTCATCCAATCGGTAACTGGATGTGGAACTGGGGTGCTCCCTAAAATATGTGGCTAAAAAATGCTTAGACGCCTAGGAATTATTAAATATTAAAAAATTGTAGAAAATGTGTAATAGTATAAAATAGTATAACATTGTATACTGGCCCTTTTTGTTGGTTTTGCTGCTGCTTGACCTTGAAGAAGACAACCCAGAGTCCTTCTTATGGTTGCAATTGGAGTGTGAAGATGGTCAGCGCAAACTCGTGGAACTCAAGATGATGATGAAGAATATAACAGAATAAAATAAAATAATACACAGTATTAGTGCATGCATCAACGTGTGTGGGGGGAAGGGGCGAGGAGGGGGGGGAGGGATGGGAGGGAAGGGGTATTAGTGAATGCCACTAAATAAACAGCAAATGAAATATAAGCAATTAGTTTCAGCGACTCACACGGGCTTGTGTGAGACTTCACCCTCAACGATGGATGTGGTGGGTAAATACAGACTCCTGAAGCGGAGTAACACTAGACAAAAAACTCACACGGCCTAATGTGAATTTGTTCCCTCAGTGGGTGATGTCAGCCTGCTCAGGTGATGTGGATACGTCTCAGTATTCTACCCCCAGTGGGTGTGGTGTATGAGTGGCTCCTCTCCCAGACGCCCATAGACAAAAGGATGGGCAAAGTCTGAATTAGTAGCTATAAAAGTTTTTATTGATAACAGTTTAAAACATAAAACGTGAAAAACAATGAACACACTCACACAAATGGCAACTCTTGTTGCCCAGCATCAGCCGCGTGGTTATCCAGCAAGACCTCTTCCTCCTTTTGCGTTCTCACTGACGCGTCCGGCAGTGGAACCGGAAGGGAGGATCTGCACCGGATATCCCGCGGTTGGTTGGGGCCCTCTCTCAATGAGCTCCGGCAGGGAACAACGCATTTCGCAGTAAGCTTCGTCAGGTTCCTGCCGGATGCTCATTGTACATGGTATATATAGGCGTAGGGACTTGATTATTTAATAGATTGATTACAAACAGTGTAAACACCTGGCTTTCTATCCCCCGCTTTAATTACTGTCTCCCTCAGTGTAATTGGAGCACACTGCTAAATGGGTTAATAAAGATATTGCTATCATAACAGTTAAAAATCAATATCAATCTCTTTCAGCCCTTTCGAAAAAAGGGGCAATTATTGTGGTGCTTCTATTTGAGCAAAACATTGCTCATAACTATGTTAAAAACATTTCTTCATTGTTATCCCTCAAAACATTATTGGCTAGGTGATCAACATATGAACAGAGTTCCAGCAAGCATATAGTACAGTAGATATAAGTACCTATGCATACATTTCATTATACAGGAAACATGATTCAGAGACCGGGTTGGCTATCCCACGCTTCAATAGCCCTCCGTTGAACAGGTAAATACAGATATTAGATGTCTTTCGGCATGTTATCACAGAAACAGAAATAATTCATAAACAATTTAAAAATCAATCACTTTCAGCCCATTCAAAAAGGGGGGCAAGTGTCGTGATTGTTCTATTTGAGCAGAGCACTGCTCATAACGTAGTTACAACTTGTTATTACAGATGTAAACAGCATATAGACAGAGTGTACAGCTATAGTTGTATGTACATACATTTCATGATAGATTGGGGAAGCTCTCGGTATAGTATGGTAGTGTATAAAAAAGAACTTGAAAATGATATTCACAGTAAAACCGGAGAGTGGTGTCCCTCAATATGGCTAATTGTTGGGGAACATTTCATTCATTTGTTGAGCAATAATGCACTCTTGTGGGTAAACTCTACAGCTACAGGGCTGAAAGCTTCCATGTAGTGGATCACGGTTACATGTGGGCTTAAATGTTTCTGTCCTAGGAGTGTTTATAAATTGTTTTAGAGCAAACCTCTATGTGAATAATTTGACATCACATTTGATGATAATGCGATTTTAGTTGTATATACAATCATATGAGGAAATTACCTTGTTTGATTCGACTTTCCATGGTATTTACAGAATGAATGCTTAGTTTATTAGGATAGGGAACTTGATACAAAAAACAAATTCACAAAAGTTTCAAGGGTTTTCTATTCATAATGCCCCTCAAAATGATGTTAGTACATTGGAAACTTGCTGTCCCCAATTTCTTGGGCAATAGCCTCCTCTAGTGGAATAGCCTCCTCTAGTGGACAAACTGGAGAACTAAATGGTTCATTTTAGATATCATCTAAGTGCAATTGATCACAGTTAAAAATGCATTCTGGCCTTGTCTTAGTAATAAGATGTAAACCTCTCGTAAATGGCTCTGTAGCCTCAAACGTATAAGTAGTTCATCATAAAATTTGCATCATTACAATGCGTCATAAAAAATGTAAAAAAATATATTAAAAAATATATATACATCAGGGATAAAAAATCAATGATCAAATAATATACATCAATACAATTTGTCAAGCAATCTAAAAGGTAAGTTGCCACGCCGATATAAGCCGGTATGTTCAAAAGGAGCTGGTTCAAGGTGGATTCCTATTATGAAAGTGGGAGGGGGAATTGGGGATTGGGGATGAAAACAGATCAGTAGGGGACAGGGAGAGATAAAAGATTAAATGAAGGCTCCAATGTCGATATCTACATTGAGACCTTTAGGGGCCAAGCTTTTCAATTTGTAAATCCAAAATGTTTCTTTTTTGGATAAAGTAGTCAGTCTGTCCCCACCCCTCCAGTGTGGTGGGACTAATTCAATGCCCCTAAATACAAGGCCTGATGGATCTCCTTGGTGGTGTAGTGCAAAGTGTTTTGATACACTGTGTGTCATTAATTTACGCCTTATGTTCCCTAGGTGCTCCTGTATGCGTACCCGTAAGGGTCGGCTGGTACGCCCTACATGCTGGAGTCCACAAGGGCAGTTCAGTAAATACACTACGAATTCTGTCTTGCAGTTTTTGAAATGGGACATTTTGAACTGTTCCCCTGTTATATTGGAGCTAAACTGTATTTTCTCTTTTGTACCCAGTTTGCAGGCTTTGCAGGTGCTACATCTGTGGAAACCTTTCACTTTCGGCAACCAGTTTGCTTACTGACCTGCTTTCTCCGTTCCTGGTTGGAAAAGGCTTGGTGCTAACCGACTTTTGATATTGTTAGCCCTTTTGTATATCACTTTAGGTTTTTCTGGGAGGTGCTCTTTCAAAGTAGGGTCTCCCTGTAGGAGATGCCAGTGTTTGTTTAGAATATGTTGTATACTCCCAGCATCTTGACTGTATTGTGTTAGGAAAGCAATGTTAAAATCCTCTCTGGGTTTCGGTGGGTTTGTTTTTAAAATATCACTATGTTTAAGCAGGCCTACTTCCCTAATTGCTTTATTCATTTCGTCGGTGTCATAATTTTTTGCAATAAAGCGATTCTTCAAAATCTATCATGAAATGTATGAACATACAACTATAGCTGTACACTCTGTCTATATGCTGTTTACATCTGTAATAACAAGTTGTAACTACGTTATGAGTCGGGAGTCGTCGGAGGCCACGAGGGGGAGAGAACCAGTGCCAGCCCGAGGAGCGCCGCATGCTGCCAGGTGAGGAAATGCAGGGGGAGGAATCCATGCCTTTGAGGCCCCCCCTGCCTTTGACGCCTCCCCCTGCCTTTGACGCCCCCCCTACCTTTGACGCCCCCCCCTGCGTTTGACGCCCCCCCTGCCTTTGACGCCCCCCCCTGCCTTTGACGCCCCCTGCCTTTGACGACACCCCCCCCTGCCTTTAACGCCCCCCACCTTGCCTCCGGCCAACGCCGGCTATATACACACACACACCTCTCCCCCCCATCACACTCACCTCCCTCCCCGGTGCTGACTCACCTCCCCTCCCAGGCGCTCACTCCCCCTGCCTTTGACGCCCCCCCTGCCTTTTACGCCCCCCACCCTGACTCCGGCCAACGCCGGGTATACACACACACACACCTCTCCTCGCCCCCATCATACTCACCTCCCTCCCCGGCGCTGACTCACCTCCCCTCCCCGGCGCTCACTTCCCCTGCCTTTCACGCCCCCCCTCCGTGTCTCCGGCCAACGCCGGGTATACACACACACCTCCTACCCCATCACACTCACCTCCCTCACCGCCACTCATTCACCTCCCCGGCACTGACTCACCTCCCCTCCCCTGGCTCCCCTCCCCGGTGCTCCCCTCCCCGGCGCTCCACTCACATCACCTCCCCGGCGCTCCACTCACCTCCCTCCCCGGCGCTCACTGACCTCCCCGGCGCTGACTCACCAACACACCGACTGACACACACACACTGACTGACACACACACCGACTGACACACACACATCGACTGACACACACAGACTGACGCGCGCGCACACACACACACACACACACACACACACACACACACACACACACACACACACACACACACACACACACACACACACACACACACACACACACACACACAGTGACTGACGCACGCACGCACTGACTGAGGCACACACACACGCACACACTCACTGTGTGTGCGTCAGTCAGTCTGTGTTTTTCTTTCTGCGTCAGACTCACTGACGCACGCGCGCGCACACACACTGACTGACGCACACACACTGCATGAAGCTGTAAAGGAGGGAGGGGGGGACTGCATTGATGTGCATGGGGGACAAACAGAGAGGGGGGAGGAGAGAGGAGAGAGAGGGGAGCGGGAACATTACATCCCGGGCAACGCCGGGTCTCTCAGCTAGTCTACAATTTATTTCTCAAACAGTCATATGTGGCTATGTCTGTATGTGTCTCCCTGTGTCCCTCCCTGTGTCCCTAGCGGCAATAAGATTGGACCTGCCTCAGGCCAATGACATTGCTCCCTTGGCCCACCCGCCCCCGCACACCTCACACCACTGCCTCAGGCCAATTACATTGCTCCCTTGGCCCCACACCCGCCCCCGCACACCTCTCATTGGCCTGCGCCCAACACACCAACCCCACTGCCACACTCTCCCAGCCCTCACTGAGCTTTGGGAACCGCTTCACAGCACCTAACCCTCACTGCTCTGGGAGATTTTGTAACGCTTCACAGCACCTAACCCTGGAAACGCTTCACAGCTCTCACCTCTCAACCCACAAAACCCTCACCGCCTGATACCACCAAAACAACTACGGAATCAGGTACAGACTCTTACCTATATATATATTCTTATATAACACCCCAAACCGCACGGTGGACCACACAACCCCTACCTCCCTAGAGGGCCCGCATTCCAACCGCGCACGTGGAGCGTGGACACAACCTCGGTACACAGCAAGCCCTCCTGAATAACGCCCGCACCACAACAAACACTCGCGTGACACCCCTCCTCCCCCCAACAAACCTGCAACGATACCGCCAACACACCACCTCCCGGTGCATGCCACTACCCCCCTCCAGGGACCACACATCTCGCCTTCACCCTGCTGCCACATCCGTGTTTCAATGCACACAACAAGCCCTCCTACTGTAGATACCGGAACACCCCCCCCCCCCGCACCCCAAACACTCCCGTCGCATGGATGCCCCACCCCCAAACACTCCCGTACACCACAACACCCCACAAACCCTCACCTGCACGCAAACACAGCAACACCTCCTGTAGGGCCTCACACATCACCTTAACACTCCTGCAACGTCAGTGCTTCACTATATAACATAGCACTCATTCCATTCAACAACACCTCCTGACACATATCTGCTTCATAAAACAATATGGGATCACAGTTTCCCTGTGTGTGTATAGTGCGTGCATGGGTGTTGTATGTGATTGTTGTTTGTGTGTGTGGTGTGTGGTTGAGTGTGTGCTGTGTGGGTGGATGAGTGAGTGGGGGGTGGGTGATTGAGTGTGTGTGTATGTGTGTGATTGTTGTTTTTGTGTGGTGTGGGTGGATGAGTGACTGTGTGCTGGGTGTGTGATGTTTGTGTGGGTCAGCGTTTCCCAAACTTTTTTTTTCATGACCCGGTTTTTTTTTAACTTCTCCTTCGTGACCCACTAAAAATGTTATCGCCTATAGGTAAAATAAAACAGATATGAATGTCCATACAGTTTTCATATATTCTCCCAATCCCTATTATTCTCTCTCCCCCCCCCTTCCATTCTCTCTCTGACCTGCACAGACGCACACAGTCACTAACCTACAGACACTCACACAGACAGACCAACACAGACACTGACCACGCACAGGCACAGCTGGCCTGCACAGACACACACACACAGCCACTGATACACACACACACACACACACACACAAAGTCACTGATATACACACACACACAGCCACTGACACACACACACACACACACACACACACACTGATACACACACACACACACGCAGCCACTGACACACACGCAGCCACACAGAGACACTGCTACACACACACACTGATACACACGCACACACACAGAGACACTGATACACACACACACACTGATACACATACACACACAGAGACACTGCTACAAACAAACACACACACACACAGACACTGGTACACACACTGATACTGATACACACACACACTTATACACACACACTGATACACACACACACACACTGATACACACACACACAGACACTGATACACACACACACACAGACACTGATACTGATACACACACACACACACACACTGATACACACTGATACACACACAGACACTGATACACACACACAGAAACTGATACACACACACACACACACTGATACATACACACACACACTGATATTGATACACACACACAGCCACTGATACACACGCACACACTCTCCCCTATACACACACAGTGAATTACAGGCAGCGATGGATGTGAGTGACTGGGGGGGGGGCGGGGGAGAGAGGAAAGGACAGCGATCCAAGTAGGAGGCTCTACCGCATCCCCCTGCCCACCAGCGACCGCGCAGCCACCATTGCCTGTCACTGCGCCCATCTCCCGCACCAACTGACTGGGTGGGTGGGAGACAGTGACTGGGTGGGATGGAGACAGTGACTGGGTGGGATGGAGGCAGTGACTGGGTGGGAGGGAGACAGTGACTGGGTGACAGTGACTGGGTGGGTGGGAGACAGTGACTGGGTGGGAGACAGTGACTGGGTGGGATGGAGACAGTGACTGGGTGGGAGACAGTGACTGGGTGGGAGACAGTGACTGGATGAGAGACAGTGACTGGGTGGGAAACAGTGACTGGGTGGGAGACAGTGACTGGGTGGGAGACAGTGACTGGGTGGGAGACAGTGACTGGGTGGGATGGAGACAGTGACTGGGATGGAGACAGTGACTGGGTGGGAGACAGTGACTGGGTGGGAGACAGTGACTGGATGAGAGACAGTGACTGGGTGGGAGACAGTGACTGGGTGGGAGACAGTGACTGGGTGGGTGGGAGACAGTGACTGGGTGGGTGGGAGACAGTGACTGTATGGGAGACAGTGACTGGGTGGGTGGGAGACAGTGACTGGGTGGGAGACAGTGACTGGGTGGGAGGGAGACAGTGACTGGGTGGGAGGGAGACAGTGAGACTGGGTGACAGTGACTGGGTGGGTGACAGTGACTGGGTGGGTGAGAGAGTGACTGGGTGACAGTGAATGGGTGGGAGACAGTGACTGGGTGGGAGACAGTGACTGGGTGGGATGGAGACAGTGACTGGGTGAGAGACAGTGACTGGGTGGGAGACAGTGACTGGGTGGGAGGCAGTGACTGGGTGGGAGACAGTGACTGGGTGGGAAACAGTGACTGTGTGGGAGACAGTGACTGGGTGGGTGGGAGACAGTGACTTGGTGAGAGACAGTGACTGGGTGGGAGACAGTGACTGGGTGGGTGGGAGACAGTGACTGTGTGGGAGACAGTGACTGGGTGGGAGGGAGACAGTGACTGGGTGGGAGGGAGACAGTGTGACTGGGTGACAGTGACTGGGTGGGTGACAGTGACTGGGTGGGTGAGAGAGTGACTGGGTGAGAGACAGTGACTGGGTGGGTGAGAGAGTGACTGGGTGAGAGACAGTGACTGGGTGGGAGACAGTGACTGGGTAGGTGACAGTGACTAGGTGACAGTGAATGGGTGGGAGACAGTGACTGGGTTTGTGACAGTGACTGGGTGACAGTGAATGGGTGGGAGACAGTGACTGGGTGGGAGACAGTGACTGGGTGGGAGACAGTGACTGGGTGGGAGACAGTGACTGTGTGAGAGACAGTGACTGGGTGGGTGACAGTGACTGGGTGGGATGGAGACAGTGACTGAGTGAGAGACAGTGACTGGGTGGGAGACAGTGACTGGGTGGGAGACAGTAACTGGGTGGGAGACAGTGACTGGGTGGGAGAGAGTGACTGGGTGGGAGACAGTGACTGGGTGGGTGACAGTGACTGGGTGACAGTGACTGGGTGGATGGCAGTGACTGGGTGGGTGACAGTGACTGGGTGGGAGACATTGACTGGGTGGGTGACAGTGACTGGGTGACAGTGACTGGGTGAGTGACTGGGTGGGTGACAGTGACTTGGTGACAGTGACTGGGTGACAGTGACTGGGTGGGTGACAGTGACTGGGTGGGTGATAGTGACTGGGTGACAGTGACTGGGTGACAGTGACTTGGTGGGAGAGAGTGACTGGGTGGGAAAGAGTGACTGGGTGACAGTGACTGGGTGGGTGATAGTGACTGGGTGACAGTGACTGGGTGACAGTGACTGGGTGCGTGACAGTGACTGGGTAACAGTGATTGGGTGGGTGACAGTGACTGGGTGACAGTGACTGGATGGGAGAGAGTGACTGGGTGGGAGACAGTGACTGGGTGGGAGACAGTGACTGGGTGGGAGACAGTGCCTGGGTGGGAGACAGTGACTGGGTGGGAGACAGTGACTGGGTGGGAGACAGTGACTGTGTGGGAGTGACTGGGTGGGAGAGAGTGACTGGGTGACAGTGACTGGGTGGGAGACAGTGACTGGGTGGGAGACAGTGACTGTGTGGGAGTGACTGGGTGAGAGAGAGTGACTGGTTGACAGTGACTGGGTGGGGTGACTTACCTTGCCGCCGGACGCTTTCCCCAAGGGAGATCAGCCGCGCGCCAGAAGCCATGAGGGCCTCCCGCCAAGCGGCTCCGACTCGGAGGCAGAGGGGGATAATGACAGCGGTAACCGAATCATGCGGAGTCGCGATATGCAGAAGTTCTGCGCGGACATTAAGAGGTGCCTGCAAGCCGAGGTGGCGACCCTGAGAGTGGACATAAGCAGCATCGGCTCCAGGACTGACTCCTTAGAAAGGAAATTGGACTCAACTATTAAATCGCTCCACAAAACAGACAAGCAACTGTCCCAAGTGAAGGACACCATCCAGGATCTCCTAGACAAACAGGAGGATTCCGAAAACCGGGAGCGACGCAATAATGTGAGGATAAGGGGAGTCTCAGAGGAAGAGCCAGATCCAGAAGACTTCGTGGGCCGGTGGCTGACCCAGCTGATGCCAGATAAGATAACCCAGGAGCTTCAACTGGATCGCTGTCATAGGGCCCTGAGATCCAGGCCACAGCATGGAGACCCCCCAAGAGATATCATTGCCCGCTTCCACTACTTTAATATAAAAGAACTATTTTGCCAAATGACCCGCAATAATCCTTCCTTTGAGTCACACAAAATTCAGGTATTTCAGGATATCTCCCCCACCACGTTGCTGAAAAGAAAACAACTTACCCCAATTACTAAAATCCTCAGGGACGAAGGGGTTAAGTACCGGTGGATTTTCCCCTTCGAGCTCCTGGTATCCAAAAACAGGGCATCTACAACAATAAGGAGGGCGGAAGATGGAGGGGCCTTTCTTGCGAAACTGGGCCTGCAAGACAAAATTACGGACGAAGTGGCGGGAAAAAGATCAGCTCCAGACTTAACATGGCGGGAGGCAGGAAGATCTGATAAGAATAACCAAGCCCGCAGCCCACGGTAAATGGACTGACAGAGGTACATGGTTCACTAATAGTTAAAGTTGACCCCCCCCTCTCCGTTCGTTTAAGACACCCGCTGAGGCCCCAACGAGATCTCCCTTACAGCTACTCCCCCCCCACGGCATCCCCAATAATGCCCAGAAGCGCCTAGGCCCAAATCTATCACTGCATCACTTACCTGGATCCCCGATGACAGCAGACAGAGACTAGCGGCCATATTGGAACAGCTCCGGAGTCCAACTGAGAAGGGGCGGCAGCGGATGACGTCAGAGGGGAGGAGACAGCACTTCACGCGAGAGGATCGAGAGCGAGACGCCACATCCAAGATGGCGGCGGACGCAGATGAGCCGGAAGGGGCGGGAGCCGGAGCAAGAAACCGGAAGCAAACCAGCAAAAGAACATCACACAGCACCGAGCAGCGGCAGAGGCCGGAAGAAATCCCAAGCACGCTAGCGGAAGGGGCAAACATGGCACACACAGAGGCGCCAGGATAAGGGAGCCCATAGGAATAGGCAGGAAGAGAGTAGACCAGGTCGCTGCGGGGAAAAACTGGGGGCGCCATTTAGATAGAAGGTGAGGAATAGGAGATGAGGAAGGGGGGAGAGGGAGTTAGAGGTTTGAGTGCCCACAGAAGAAGGGGATAGAAGCTTAATAAAGTGAGACAAGAGAATAGGAGAGTTACAAACATAGAAAGATAGGGAGACAGGAGAGATACGAGCTAGGGGCTCCAAAGCAGAGAACTGGAGGAAAAAAAGTGAAGGGCAGGCAGCGAGACTCAAGGGGAGGGCCTGACGCACAGACACAACAGGGGGGGAAGCTAAGCTAAGCTGAAACTAAGAATTAGAGGAGAAGGGAATGTACCTAAACGATTTAGCAGAGATCTTGGGCTTAGCAGTCGCTACAAGAGGCAAATTTGTTGGGAACTATAGAGGAAATGGGGTCAGGTTGAGGAAAGTTATTGTTATAAGGTCAGATCTTTGTTTATTCTTACATTAAAGGTTTTACGTACTGCTGCGGCCAAGTTTATTCGAGCATTTGCCCGTTCTTGGCCGCAGCAGTAGCCTGGCGCGCGCCCGAGGGTGACGGGCGCGCGCCGAAGCAGCGGAAGAGCGCCCTCCGATCGGGGCGCTCTCCCTACCGCTGCCGGGTCCCCCGGAACCCCCTGCCGCCGTCCCCCACATCGCGGGACACCAGGGCTCCCTTGGGGAGACCTGGACGTGCGTGCAGGGGGCGCAGGCTCCTGAAGACGCGTGACCGCGCGTCTATGACGCGCGGCACGCCGAGGGGCGGCCACTAGCAAGCCGGGAAATCTCCCGGCTTGCGGATCTGGCCGCACTGCAATTAAGTGTGTCGGCAGTGTAGACTAGCTTAACCACGAATTTAGCCAACATCACAGCTTGGACTAATAAAGCTAATAGTTTGTCGGCTGGGACATCGGTCCTACAGTCGCCGTGTGTGTCTACCCTCGGGCTGGGGCAGTTGCCCTAGATCCTGAGGAAGTCCTGGGGAAGAGGTGGTGCAAGACGGCCCTTTGGAGAAGGAGGAAGACGGAGGGCGTGTTCCAGAGACCCACCGTCCCACAGGCAAGGGAGAGAAAGTGGTACTATGCCACCGTTTACTCTCCCAAGTTGATGTGTGTATTGTACGTGTTTATCCCGTCCTTATGTATCCCATGTACCTATTGTGTCTACCCCCCCCCCACACTGTCTCCTACACAAGTGGTCCCCTGCTGAAGCCCCGCACAGAGCTGAGTACTGCAGAGGAACAGAAACGACACCGTAGCGGCCCGACATATCAAAAAGTAGCACTAGGAGCACAAGGTTAGTACCCCACACCAACATGCCTCTAACCTTTATATCACACAACACTAAGGGGCTAAACTCCCCATGCAAACGAAAGATAGCACTCACAGACTACAAAAAAAAGGGAGCGGACATCATCCTGTGATGGATTGGATAAAATGCCTATTTCTTCATCTGTAATATTTTGCTATGATTCCTTACTCAAAATGGCTACCACAGCAACCCCTCCCTTCAAGTAAGGAAGATGGCACCCAGGAATTCCATTCCAATGCTGATATGTTCAAAAACTACAAAAACAAGACCATAAATCACAACAACAAGACCATACAAGGACGAGACCTAACAAAAGAATCACTGAGCTGTCTAGCTCTTTTGCATACAAACCCCCTCCCCTACAGCCCCTGTATATGAACGCAGGCTGTGTAGTAATAAAGTCAGACATTATCATACTGAACGTGGTGTCAGCGTGATCTTTTCTCAGTGCATGCACTATATATATATATATATAGGGAAAATAATCTGGACGAGGACAGATACTCTAAAGACGTTTTTTTGGTCTGATCCAAATTATCCAATTCAGTTGGCGCCCAACGTGGGGCTCTGGGTTTTGAACCAACGGACAGCCGTGCGCAGAGGGACCGAGGTGGACCAAATGCGGACGCGGCAGGAGACTGATCACCTCTGGAGTACGGTAAGATAACATTTATTATCTACCGATACGCACTGTCTCCGCTGTTGGTCTATTTCTGTGTCTCATACGGCTCTCCGAAGGTCACCTAAAGACAGGTAGATATCTTGCCCAGAGCCCGTTTTAAACTCAAACCTGTTACCTAGACTATCTGTCACTCGGTATATGTTTACATGTTATATGTGTTAGTCAGTGCCGCAAGTGGGAGCCCGGAGTGGAGTGGGATTTTTGCTGGCTGACTAGGAGTCTTGTCAATGTACGTTGTAAACTTGGTGGAAGGAGGGGTAAAGGGGGAGTAAGGTATAGTCGGTTCAGAGAGGAAACACGGGAATCCCGGTAGTGACTGTGCGGTTTAGCGCGTTGCGAGGGAAGGAGTGTTTAGCGCGTTACAGTTGGTAACTGCGCGGAATCCTGCCGATTGATCCCTGAAAGACCTTTCTCTCTCTTGTAATCAAGTTGTATGTTATGTCCAAAATGTGTTTGTGTATTAGTGTTGAGAATTCATGAGGACGGGTGGGGATTGTTGAGAGTAGAAGAGATAGCCCAGAGGTGCTTGGGCGATAACCCCTAGACGTTAAACTGCCCGAACTCCTGTTTTTTCTGCGTTAAGGTACGCTTTGCAGTAGGAAAAAGAAAGTGAATAGGAAAGAAAAGGCAAGTGAATTTGCTGATAGATAATCAAGGCATATGATTGTGTTGTGAAAGTAGGTATTGAGGGTTATTTTTTATGAAAGGTTTATATGCAGGAATTGGGATACAATTAGAACCTGTGTATATTATTTGGAAGGGAAATAAAGTGTTATAAGTGAAGGGAAAGAAGGAAAAAAAAAAAAAAAGGCAGGACATTTTTGCAAGTAATTGCAGTATGGAAAAAAAAAAAAAAAAAAAAAGGTGCAGTTTTAACATTTGAGCACAGGCAAGTAAGACAGGGAAAGGAGTCTTAGCCTGCCACCTAGTGGCCGAGAGAGAGAACAGAACGGAACAGAATGGGACAGCCCTGGTAATATTTTTTTTTTTTTTTTTTTTTGAAGGCTTTGTTCGTGCTGGCCACACGAATGGGTCTTTTAAAACCAGAAAATATTATTTTTCCTTCTGTTCTAATGGCAACTAGAAAGAGGGGTCTTTTTCTGTGGGAGGGAGAAGTTCAGGGAGCGCAGTCTTGTGTGTTTTTTGAACCCCACAGGGAAACATACCTTACGTTAGTATGAGTCAAAATAATTCTGTTGAGGGACAGAAGGGTACTGCTGCATTTATTTTATCATTGCCAGGACAGAAGTTAATATAATAAAGTAAAAAAGAAAGCAAATAGGCTGTTTAAAGTATGTAGTATTACTGCAGCAGAAGGCAGGTTACAGCCAGAAGAGTGGCGAAAGATATTGAAAGAAAAGAGAGGAATTTTGAATGATAACAACCTGCTGAAGACAGCAGAAGCCTGGTTTAATGTGGCCAAGGCTGTTCACAGAGAGAAATGGACCGAGCAGGAGATAGAAAAGGGAGGGAAGGTTGTATTTCTTTATCACCCTTGCGGTGACTGTACAAGTAACCCCCCTGAAAATGACCAACCACCACCCTATGCTGGGGCTGACCCACCCCCCTGGACATGTTTAAGGTGTGGCACCCGAAACCCCCAATGCAGGGAAGATTGTTTTAATTAAGGTGTGACTGATTTATCTATGCTCACTCATTTGTTACCTTCGTTCCCAGCTCCAGCAGCACCCCCACCTATACAACCCACTACCCCGCCCACGAATGACAAACCAATTTTGACTGTTTATGTAGCACAACTATATTCTGTGATGCAGGCGGATGGTTCCTATTACACCCCGACTGTGCCCCTAATGCCCCTGATTCCAGTCCTTTCACCCCAAACAATCACTGCCCCAGCGTTAGGGATTCAAGTCTACTCTGACACAACAATAGCACACAGACCCAGCAGCAGTGTCCACTACAGTGCGCCCTATAGTTTTGACTCAGATAGTGAGTCACAGGCAGATGCACAGGAGGCAAACATGACCTGGAATACTAACCCCAGACACCCCCCAGTACCCGACCCCTGCCCATGGTTATGTGGGCAGACACCCAAGCAGGTAGAAAGCGCCCCAATAATGTATGTCACCTCACCCCCTTCCTGGTAGATACAGGTGCAGCCAGGAGTGTAATTAGAGCTGCAGACATACCTGACCCTTCCTATTTGTCTGATATTGATGTTTCATGTGTGGGGGTAGATGGCACACCGAGCTGTAGCCCATTAACACGACCCCTGCAGATAGGTCCCTACCCTGAACTATTTGCACGATTTGTAGTTTCCTCCACTTGCCCGCTTAATCTGTTTGGCGCTGATGTTTTATCCAGGTTACAGGCCTCCATAATATTCTCCGAGGACGACACCATTGATGTAACCTCCCTGCTCTGGGAGTCAGATGTCTCTGCCCTTTGTTCCCTTCCAATACTTTTGGCATTAGCAGACAAACCCTCAGCTGCCAGTATACTGCCCGCTGTCATGGATAGGATCCCGTCCAAATTATGGTCCACAGGCCCTGAGGATAACGGGCATCTAAGGGTACCACCCATTGTTGTACAGCTCAAACAAGGGGCCCCGCTTCCCCGTAAACTGCAATACCCCTCTTTTCCCTGTGAAGAAACGCACCGCGAAGGGTGAACCTGATAAGTATAGAATGGTTCAAGATACTCAAGCAGTAAAAGATGCAACCATTGTACGATGTTTTAACAACAAATCTTTTCCAGATGACCCCAGAGGCTTCCAAGAATTTCACTGTTCTCAAACAGGTAATATCCTCGGCCCCTGCCTTGGGCTTCCCAGACTATGATTTACCCTTTAAGCTTTTCGTATCAGAACGAAATGGACATGCAACTGGAGTGTTAACACAGCCACACGCTGGCCGATGTCGACCTATTGGTTATTATTCCAGCCGTCTCGATGCTGTGGCTCGTGGTGGACCGTCCTGTCTTCATGCTGTCTTTGCTGCTCAAGCACTGCTGGATAGAACTTCGGACATTGTTCTAGGGCATGACCTCATTCTCCTGGCACCACATGACATTGCTGCTATTCTCAATCAGACACAGCCAAAACATCTGTCCGCTGCCAGACACCTTAGGTTGCAATGCTCGCTTCTCATTCTAGACAATGTCACCCTTCTCCGGTGCCAAGGGCTTAACCCCTCCACTCTTCTTCCACTTCCCGAGGGAGGATATGTGCAGGGACACGAACAAGAATAAAGCACAGCTGGAGTCGACCTACCCCATGATTGCTTCGAGCTAGAAACTGCTCATCTGCCCACGGTGAGTGAAAAGCCGATACAGAACCCAGATCTAATCCTGTTTGTGGATGGTTCTCGATATGCTGATCAACAAGGCACCTACTATACGGGTTATGCTGTCACCACAGACACTGTGGTCCTACTGGCAAGCACACTACCGTCAACAGCATCTGCACAAGAAGCCGACCTACAAGCCATCACTGCAGCGTGTAAACTGGCAGAAGGACAAACGGCGAATATCTACACTGACTCTAGATATGCCTTTGGTGTAGCACATGATTTTGGCGTCATTTGGCGAACCAGGGGATTTCTGACAGCAGCAGGAACAACAGTGAAACACAGCTCAGCCATATAAGCTCTGATGGACGCCCTACTCCTTCCAAGCCATGTGGCCATCCTGAAGGTAAAGCCCATGGGAAACTGAACACAGAAGAAGCCAGAGGAAACCATCTGGCGGATGCTGCGGCAAAACAAGCTGCCAGCGGGATACGAGAAGTGGAAGATCGAGTGGACACGACAAGGATGGTTCCGTTAATGCAGAACCTCCCAGTGAATCGAGAATATCTGAAGAAGTTGCAAGAATCTGCAACAAAGGAAGAAAAGGAAAGCTGGAAGAAAAGGAGGTGCATCGCCCCAAGAAGGAATTTATGAGTACAAAAAGAAACTTTGTCTGCCATGGGCACATGGAGCAGCACATCTCTCGAAGACTTTTATGAATGCACTGATCGACAAATACTATGTGGCGCCTGGAATTACCCCAATGACTATTAATTTCTGCAAATTATGTACAATTTGTGCAAAGTGTAACCCAGGATGTGTGGAAAAACCACAGCAGAAACACCTTGCAAGGCCCTGCTTTCACTGCTACGTTAGCTAAAGAAATTTGGTCCGCGCTAGGGACCACCCTTGCTTTCCACACCCCATACTATCCACAGAGTAGCGGAAAGGTAGAAAGAATGAATGGCACACTGAAAACTAGAATGTTGAAAATGGCCCAGGAAACAAATATGCCCTGGCCAGATAATCTACCCATTGCTTTGTTCAGTATTTGATATAGATACACCCCACGAGGGGAACATGCTCTATCCCCATTTGAGATACTGTTTGGTACTGCCCCCAAACTTGGTTGTTACTACCCACAGCAGTTACAGATGCAGTCTGATGTTTTGACCAAATATGTAACTGCCCTAGCGCAAGAACTAACCAATATGCATGGTCGAGTGTTTTCTTCTATTCCAGATCCAGATCTAGATACCGGGACTCATAAACTCGTGCCCGGAGACTGGGTGCTTGTGAAGAAATTTGTAAGGAAATATTCCCTAGAGCCCAGATATGATGGTCCTTTCCAAGTTCTGTTGACCACAGCGACATCAGTCAAACTAGCTGGCAAGAAGGTTCCAGCTCCCAACGAGGACACCTCAGAAGGAAAATGATGCTATATATCCTTTGCTTGTTGGGTCTAGGGGGGGGCACAAAAGGTTGCTATTACCCAATATGAAGGGGTAGTCACGTTTTGGTATAATTCATACAATACTCATGTAGCTACTTTCTCCTTTGATTATTGTAATATAGTCCGCTGCCCCTCAACACATTGGCAATGTAATCGATACAGCAATGTCGGTTTCAGGTCTACTTATATATGCGTAACGGATTCCTACTGGGGAAAGGAATGTGATTACTGGGGAGCAGTAGGATGGAACACGGGAACAGATTGGGGATACCGACCACAAAATGGTCTAGCAAGGAAAAACGGGATAGCAAAAGATTCTTGCCCAAATAGGCATCGCAATAGTTATTATTTTTGTTTTGTTTGTGATTATTGTCTGCTGTGTTCTCCCATGATTTAAAAAGTTCATGACCAAAGCTGTTGACAATAGCACTCCTACCTTTTTTCTGCAGTCAGATAATAATACTCCACTCTCGGAAGATGGTCCATTTACTCCGTTACAGTCCCTCCCAGTTAAGTACAATAGTATAAATCCATAGGGACAGCATCTGACTTCCTTATGTGCAAAGTCTGTGGCAAGGGGGGTCATGGACAAGCCATGACTCGTCTAACGTACAGCACAAAAGAGTTCCCAGGCACATCTGGACAGATGAGTTAGTACACATCTAGGGACAGACTCAGAAATAGACATTTCAAGGGGGGACTGTGATGGATTGGATAAAATGCCTATTTCTTCATCTGTAATATTTTGCTATGATTCCTTACTCAAAATGGCTACCACAGCAACCCCTCCCTTCAAGTAAGGAAGATGGCACCCAGGAATTCCATTCCAATGCTGATATGTTCAAAAACTACAAAAACAAGACCATAAATCACAACAACAAGACCATACAAGGACGAGACCTAACAAAAGAATCACTGAGCTGTCTAGCTCTTTTGCATACAAACCCCCTCCCCTACAGCCCCTGTATATGAACGCAGGCTGTGTAGTAATAAAGTCAGACATTATCATACTGAACGTGGTGTCAGCGTGATCTTTTCTCAGTGCATGCACTATATATATATATATATATAGGGAAAATAATCTGGACGAGGACAGATACTCTAAAGACGTTTTTGGTCTGATCCAAATTATCCAATTCAATCCTACTCCAGGAAACACATTTCAGCACCACTAGTGCTCCCAAATACTTCGACAAGCAATACAACCAAGTATTTCTATCCTTCGCTTCAGAAAAAAAAACGGGGTGTAGCAATCCTAGTTCATAATAGGGTGGGCTTAGTAGTAGACAAAGTGAAGAAAGATCAAGAGGGCAGGTTCTTGATGCTCATGGGATCCATTAATACACAACCCATAACAATAGCCACGCTGTACGCCCCAAATGCCCATGAGGCAGATTTTTTCACAAAGACATTCAACGTCATAATTTTTTTTAGCAAAGGAGCTCTAATTCTAGGAGGGGATTTCAACACGGCTATGAACACAGCCCTAGATAGATCGGGTCCTCATAAGCACAAGCCCAAACCACGACCTTCAGCGCTAGAGCAAGGCTTATTAGATCTCCAACTAATAGACGCATGGAGAGAGACCCACCCGCTAGAAAAGCTTTACACTTTCTACTCACACCCACACGACTCATTTAGTAGAATCGATTACTTCTTTGTATCTAGTAGACTGGTCTCCGCAGTCACCCATTCTGGGATCCATGATATTTCATGGTCTGACCATGCACCGATCGAGCTAAGATGCACTCAGATAGGTTTGGTAAGACCAAGAGCAAACTGGAAATTAAATGATTCCCTACTAAAGATCCCGGACCTTGAGAGAAAGATCAAAGACGAGATCAAATACTTTTTCAGTGAAAATAAGGATAGCGTTGACTCACATATAACCCTCTGGGAGGCACATAAAGCAACACTGAGGGGGGTTTTGATTAGTATGGGAGCCCGAAAGAAAAAAGAGCACAACGCAAAAATTATTAAGGTACAAACAGAGCTAAAGCAGCACTGGGAACAACATAGATGATCACCCAATGCAGCGACTCTGCAACAAATTAAAGACACCCAGATTAAGCTAAACCTACTTCTCACCTCCCAGGCCGAGAAATCGCTAAGTTGGTCAAAGAGAAGGTTTTTCGAGAAAGCAAACAAACCAGATACCTTACTAGCTAATATGATTAACTCCAAAACACGTAATTACAGTATCCAAGCTTTACGGCGAGAAACAGGGGACGTTACCGCCAATCCCAAGCAAATTGTAAGGGAATTCAAAGACTTCTATGCAAAACTATATGACGGGGATAAGGTAACTAGATCGGCAGGGAACAAAGAGGCCCTAGTGAATTTTCTAGAAAGCTCAAATATACCCAGCTTGAGCGGGATGGACAGAGAGGTGATAGGTAGAGATTTTACAATGGAGGAATTATCGGAGGTTATGAAAAACCTGAAACCCTCTAAAGCCCCGGGTCCCGACGGATATTCGAATCTTTACTACAAAAAGTTTAGGAAACAATTAGCCCCTTATCTACTCCGTATGTTTAACCAAGTGTTGAACGGATCCCCGTTCCCTAGCCAGATGCTCCAAGCGTCCATTTCAGTAATACATAAGACAGGGAAAGACCCGCAGGACTGTAAAAACTACAGACCTATATCCCTGATTAATTCGGACATCAAAATTTACTCCAAATTATTGGCCAATAGATTGAGTCTTGTCCTATCCAGACTGGTGCACCCAGATCAAATTGGTTTTATCCAGGGTCGACAAGCATCTGATAATACCCGACGGATTATTGATCTGATAGAGATAGCCAATTACAAAGATATACCAGTTATGGCGCTCAGTCTGGATGCGGAAAAAGCGTTTGATAGGATAGACTGGCCATATCTGGAAGCCACGCTTGGAGCATTTGGAATGGGAGACAAATTAATAAAAGCTATATTCGCGCTATATTCGACCCCGTCGGCTAGGGTTACCCACCAGGGATTCGCTTCAGAACCCTTCCAAATTAAGAGCGGAACACGACAGGGATGCCCGCTCTCCCCCCTCCTCTTTGCACTGTGTATGGAGCCGCTGGCGGCCTAGATTCGGGATAGCAAAGATATCTCAGGTATTGCCATCGGAAACCAGACGCATAAGGTGGCACTCTATGCGGATGACGTGTTCCTGACAGTATCCAAGCCCCTCACCTCCCTGCCAAACCTGCTCGATCTATTGGGACATTTCAATACGGTCTCCGGGTTCAAAATTAATCAGAGCAAATCGGAGGCTATTAACATAAACCTCCCTAAACACGTTGAAAAATTAATTGCCCTAAACTTCAATTTCCGCTGGCAACAGCAACAAATCAAATATCTGGGGGTTAATATCACGCGGACATATAACACAATTTACCAGGCTAACTACCCGCGACTGATGCGGACCCTGAGAGAGGATATTCATAGGTGGGCTAAAAATAAAATTTCATGGATCGGCAAAATCCACTGCGTAAAAATGAACTTGCTCCCTCGCCTATTATATCTTTTTCAAACGCTTCCAGTGCCGTTAAGTTTGAAGGATACTCTATCCCTCCAAACTGAGATAGATAAGTTTATCTGGGGAGGCAAAAAGGCGAGGGTGAGCAAACAGATAATGCGCACACAAACGGGGGCGGGAGGGCTAGCAGTACCTTGTTTGTTGTCATACTACCGAGCGGCCCAATTATGTCAAATTGTGCAATGGCACACTAACCCCGACTCTAAAAGATGGGTCGCGTTAAAGCGAGAGGTATGCTCCCCATTGGAATTGGAGCACCTGATTTGGTACCCTAAGAAGGTGCGCAATAGCACCAAACTGCCGCTATCCTCAATGACCAACTCGCTCTCGATCTGGGCAGGCACGAGGCTCAAATGCGGCCTGACTAGCAGGGCGTCAGGCATGACACCAATTTGGAATACCCCCCTCTTTGCTCCGGGCCAGTCCAGCACAGATTTCTCTATCTGGAAACAAAACAACATAAAGCGATTAATAGATCTGCAGGGGAGACAAGGCATAACATTTTTCGAAATAGTCAAATCAGACCATCACATCCCCAATGCCGAGATCTTTAGGTACCTCCAGATCAGGGCGTTCTATCAAAAAGTTCAGCCACAGTCCCCTATGACGAATTTCGAAAAGCTCTGTCGATCAGGGACATCCACGGCGAGACTCACATCGCAGATGTACAAAGAAGTGCCCCGGTTCTAGCACGACAGTAAAAGACAAAACCAGATACTGCTGCGGCCGAGTTTATTCGAGCATTTGCCCGTTCTCGGCCGCAGCAGTAACCAGGCGCGCGCCGGGATGTGCCTGGCGCGCGCCGAAGCCGCGGAGGAGCGCCCTCCGATCTGGGCTTTCTATCTCCGCTCGCCAGGTCCGCCGGGTCCCCCGGAACCCCCTGCCGCCGTCCCCCACATCGCGGGACACCAGGGCTCCCTCGGGGAGCCCTGGACGCGCGTGCAGGGGGCGCAGGCCGGGGGCATCCCCAGACTTGCGGAGCTAGCCACACTCAAATAAAATGTGCCGCCTGTGTACATGACTCAGTGGGAGACAGACCTGGGCGAGGAGTTGGAGGTAGAGGACTGGACAAAGATAGTGACGGCGACCTCCAAGAGCTCGATATGCACAACCTTAAGGGAGAACGCATATAAGGTAATGATGCGATGGTACCATACTCCCACAAAACTAGCTAAATTCCTGCCTAGTTACTCCCCATTGTGTCCACGACAATGCGGACAGCAGGCAGACCTGTTACACATGCTGTGGTCCTGCCCCAAAATCGTCCCAGTCTGGGACTCAATTAAAGACTGGTTGAATAAAATTACAGGTAAACCCATCACATTAGACCCATGGCTGTTCCTCTTGAACAGACCAGCAACCGGGTTCACCAAAGGAGAAAACAAATTGATAGCTCATTTTGCTATGGCGATGAGGTGAGAGACTGCAGCACGCTGGAAACAAAACATAATTCCCTCAATTACAAACATTAGAAATAGAATTTGGTCAGTATGCCAGATGGAAATGTTGACAAGCCTGGTCAACGACACTGGCGAAAATTTTGAAAAAGTCTGGGCACCATGGTTAGCCCAGAAAGATATCCAGGGAGTAGAAAGGACCACAATTTGGCTTTAATATTAGAAAATGCGTTCTCCCATGAGGGAGCGCTTAGAGACGGGATCCACGACACACATAGATACCCCCCCTCCCCCTCCCCTTGAAAACCCCGCTTACCCTGGAAGGGACTTACTGCACCGACACACTTTATTCGAGCAAATACCCAGTATGTACCTGGCAGATACCTGGAATGTGCCGCTCCTCACCTCTGACAAGCCCCGTTGCGTTTGCCTTCCCAGCCTGGGTTCATGCCTGGCTGACGGGCGGCTGATCTGTTAAATTATAATGATTAGGATTTAATAAGCTGCAATGCTTCGCGTGTCTACCAGATGGCATAAATTCATGAATTGTAATGCAGTATATATATATATATATACTGTGCAGTATTGCAGCCAGCGGGAATAAAATGCTTCAATCCCTGCCTGGAAAATAACCCAATGCACTCGGGCAGAAAACAGTCACAAACCTCAATACACCCGGGTATACCCGAATTCGTGGGACTAGCCGAGCTCGAATAAAGTGTGTCGCCAGTGTATAGGAGAGCGAGAGAGACAAACCATTTGAGAGTCAGCTGTCCTACGGGGTACGCACAAATTCCTCAGACGCAGAGAACCAGCAAGGGTGAGGCAGAGGCGCAATCACGGAAGGAGACCCCCAACACCAAACCCCCCCCCCCCCCCCCCCTCCTTTTTTTTTTTTCTTGCCCCCTTCTCTTTGTCTGTCCCCCCCCTCCAACCCCTAGCCGGAGACCCGCCCCAGTCTGTCTGTTTGTCTACCCTGTATGTCCAAAGATGTCTATCCACTTACAATGAAGATTGACACATGCAGTAAGCTGATACTGTAAGCCGTCGTTATCTTACTCACTGTATGTATACTATGCTTTAAACAAAATAAAAAATATAAGTTGCAAAAAAAAAATATATATTTTATTTCACCTAAGAGCTGATTTTCAGAGGGTGGGAGCATAACAAACTATTGACTGTTACTACATTATGCACACTGTTACTAGATTATGCACACTGTTACTACATTATGCACACAACTATTGACTGTTACTACATTATGCACGCAGTTCAATAAGTTTGCACGACCCCCCCCTTACCGTTCTGATGAATCTCTGAAAGACATAATTATTTCACCAGGATTAGCTGATGGAAGGCCTTCAGTATGTCTCTCTAAAATATATACACACACACTCCCCCCCACACACTCCCCCCCACACACACACTCCCCCCCCCCACACACACTCCCCACACACACACTCCCGCCCCCACACACACACCCCCCCCACACCCCCCCACACCCCCCCCCCCACACACACACTCCCCACACACACACTCCCCACACACACACACACACACTCCCCACACACACACACACACACTCCCCACACACACACTCCCTCCCCCCCACACACACACTCCCTCCCCCTCCTCCCACACACACTCCCCCCCCACACACACTCCCCCCCCACACACACTCCCCCCTCCCCCCACACACAGACAAAGTGGAGTACAGCGACGGAATGGGGGGAGGAGGGCGGGGGACAGAGGAAAGGCCTGGTTTTTGAGCCTCCCGCTGCACCCGCCAGCGATCGCGCACCACCACTGCCCGCCCCTACGCGGCAAGGGAGGGTGAGCGGCAAGGGGGGTGAGCGGCAAGGGGGGTGAGCGCCTCTGCCCCGGTTCCCTGTTGCTGCCCGCCCGGCGGAGGACACCGTGCAGCAAGCAGAGGAGCGGGAAGACAGACACACACACTCCCCGTGTGCTCTGCACAAAGCGGAAGCCCCGCTCCCGGCTTCCACTTACCTGCCTCCGACCAATCCCCTGCATCCCGGCCGGCATTCTAAGCCCCGCCTCCTTCTTTCAAACCCATGCTTGCCCTTCATCCAATCGGTAACTGGATGTACTAGGTATTATTAGATATTAAAACATTGCTCATAACTATGTTAAAAACATTTCTTCATTTTTATCCCTCAAAACATTATTGGCTAGGTGATCAACATATGAACAGAGTTCCAGCAAGCATATAGTAGATATAAGTACATATGCATACATTTCATTATACAGGAAAATGATTCAGAGACCGGGCTGGCTATCCCACGCTTCAATAGCCCTCCGTTGAACAGGTAAATACAGATATTAGATGTCTTTCGGCATGTTATCACAGAAACAGAAATAATTCAAAAACAATTTAAAAATCAATCACTTTCAGCCCATTCAAAAAGGGGGGCAAGTGTCGTGATTGTTCTATTTGACCAGAGCACTGCTCATAACGTAGTTACAACTTGTAATTACAGATGTATTTAATACCAGAGACAGCACATAAACACAGACAAAGCTCAGTTTTAGCACATCCAGTGAAAATCATACACGGTACAGTGCCTAAATATATATGTATAAATATCTATTAAGTTAAATGGTCTTTTAGTTTGACATTTTTGGCCAAAATTGTTGTAAGCCCCTGAGCCAACGTCACGGCAGACCACAATTCAGGGGTCCCTAACGCTAATATAAATTCTTAATAACCTGTGTAATAACAGGAAGAATGATTTATAGTAAATCTGTCAATATTAGTTGCAAAGTTCTAAGTCTGATTGAAGCCTTTATTAACCTGTACATTACCAGGAAAAGCACTCTGTATTATAGTTGTCACAACCATCCTGCAAGCAAGCAAGTTCCCCTGTGTGGAAGATGCTATGGAGTGAGCCCTTAACCATTTAAATGTGGGAGGGGGTGAGATTAAATTAAGTAGGAAGTTGCCAACCTCCAATCAGCCAGGACTAGCTGAAACACAATTGTAAAATATACTGGACACCTAACAAGCTCCTATTGAACTCCCAAAATAACCACAACATATATATAAGCATATGAGTGTCACAGAGGAGTGCTACTGAGCATGGCATTATATATTTAAAACCAGAGACAGCACATAAACACAGACAAAGCTCAGTTTTAGCACATCCAGTGAAAATCATACACGGTACAGTGCCTAAATATATATGTATAAATATCTATTAAGTTAAATGGTCTTTTAGTTTGACATTTTTGGCCAAAATTGTTGTAAGCCCCTGAGCCAACGTCACGGCAGACCACAATTCAGGGGTCCCTAACGCTAATATAAATTCTTAATAACCTGTGTAATAACAGGAAGAATGATTGTTAGGTGTCCAGTATATATTACAGATGTAAACAGCATATAGACAGAGTGTACAGCTATAGTTGTAAGTACATACATTTCATGATAGATTGGGGAAGCTCTCGGTATAGTATGGTAATGTATAAAAAAGAACTTGAAAACGATATTCACAGTAAAACCGGAGAGTGGTATCCCTCAATATGGCTAATTGTTGGGGAACATTTCATTCATTTGTTGAGCAATAATGCCCTCTTGTGGGTAAACTCTACAGCTACAGGGCTGAATGCTTCCATGTAGTGGATCACGGTTACATGTCGGCTTAAATGTTTCTGTCCTAGGAGTGTTTATAAATTGTTTTAAAGCAAACCTCTATGTGAATAATTTGACATCATATTTGATGATAATGCGATTTTAGTTGTATATACAATCATATGAGGAAATGACCTTGTTTGATTCGACTTTCCATGGTATTTACAGAATGAATGCTTAGTTCATTAGGATGAGGGAACTTGATACAAAAAACAAATTCACAATGTGAATGTGCTGTCTATATGCTGTTTACATCTGTAATAACAAGTTGTAACTACATTATGAGCAGTGCTCTGCTCAAATAGAACAATCACGACACTTGCCCCCCTTTTTGAATGGGCTGAAAGTGATTGATTTTTAAATTGTTTTTGAATTATTTCTGTTTCTGTGATAACATGCCGAAAGTATTACACCCCAGTGTCAGTCTGGACATCACCTCCATTGAATGGTGGGTGAATGTGTAAGGCTGACAGAGAGATGTATATGTGTAAGTTGTATTATATTCACACCACGGAATTTGTGCACCCTGATTACCTTTATAGCAAAGGTAAGTATGATACTGGCATTAGCCAGATTTTAATTGCACTACTCACATAAGATTATGCTTTATTTAACCCCTTCAGGGCTTTAACACTTTTTTCACTAGTTCATGGGACAATTATTACATATATATATATATATATATATATATATATATATATATATAGTATAGTGTACAGTACCGACACACTTTATTGCAGTGTGGTCGGTACCGCAAGCCGGGATATTTCTCGGCTTGCTTGTGGCTGCCCCTCGGCGTGCCGCGCGTCATAGACGCGCGGTCACGCGTCTTCGGGAGCCTGCGCCCCCTGCACGCGCGTCCAGGGCTCCCCAAGGGAGCCCTGGTGTCCCGCGATCTGCGGGACGGCGGCAGGGGGTTCCGGGGGACCCGGCGGACCCGGTAGCGGTAGGGAGAGCGCCCCGATCGGAGGGCGCTCTTCCGCTGCTTCGGCGCGCGCCCGTCACACTCGGGCGCGCGCCAGGCTACTGCTGCGGCCAAGAACGGGCAAATGCTCGAATAAACTTGGCCGCAGCAGTAGGTACCTGCATTAAACGGATTGCCTTGACGTGGCATGCAGGCTTACAAATGCTTTGGCCAAAGGGTTTAACCAAATACCCTTTTTCATGAGAATATTATTTTATCTTAGCCTAATTGGTAGGAGCGCAGTAATCATTCTTTTTGCCTGTCCACTTAAGTCTGTAGAGCAAGCATGTCAAACTCGCGGGCCGCATGCGGCCCACAACGAGTATCTGTTCGGCCCAGCCAATGTGTCCCGGTTACAGCGGCGGTGACGAGGATACGGCAGCTGGTAAGTATTCTCTGTGTGAGACAGTAATTAATGCGGGGGATAGAAAGCCAGGTGTTTACACTGTTTGTAATCAATCTATTAAATAATCAAGTCCCTGCGCCTATATATACCATGTACAATGAGCATCCGGCAGGAACCTGACGGAGCTTACTGCGAAACACGTTGTTCCCTGCCGGAGCTCATTGAGAGAGGGACCCAGCCAACCGCGGGACATCCGGTGCAGATCCTCCCTTCCGGTTCCACTGCCGGACGCGTCAGTGAGAACGCAAACGGAGGAAGAGGTCTTGCTGGATAACCACGCGGCTGATGCTGGGCAACAAGAGTTGCCATTTGTGTGAGTGTGTTCATTGTTTTTCACGTTTTATGTTTTAATCTGTTATCAATAAAGACTTTTATAGCTACTAATTCAGACTTTGCCCATCCTTTGGTCTATGGGCGTCTGGGAGAGGAGCCACTCATACACCACCTTCATCCAATCCCCTGGCATCATTCACTCACACAGATAATACTTACCAGCTGCCGCATCCTCCTCACCGCCGCCGTAACCGGGACACATTGGCTGGGCCGCACAGATACTCGTTGTGGGCCGCATGCAGCCCGCGGCCCGCGAGTTTGACATGCTTGCTCTACAGACTTAAGTGGACAGGCAAAAAGAATGATTCCTGCGCTCCTACCAATTAGGCTAAGATAAAATAATATTCTCATGAAAAAGGGTATTTGGTTAAACCCTTTGGCCAAACCATTTGTAAGCCTGCATGCCACGTCAAGGCAATCCGTTTAATGCAGGTACCTACACTATACTATATATATATATATATATATATATATATATATATATATATATATATATATATATATATGTAATAATTGTCCCATGGAATAGTGAAAAAAGTGTTAAAGCCCTGAAGGGGTTAAATAAAGCATAATCTTATGTGAGTAGTGCAATTAAAATCTGGCTAATGCCAGGATTATACTTACATTTGCTAAAAAGGTAATCAGGGTGCACAAATTCCCTGGTGTGAATATAATACAATTTACACATATACATCTCTCTGTCAGCCTTACACATTCACCCACCATTCAATGGAGGTGATGTCCAGACTGACACTGGGGTGTAATACTTTTGGCATGTTATCACAGAAACAGAAATAATTCAAAAACAATTTAAAAATCAATCACTTTCAGCCCATTCAAAAAGGGGGGCAAGTGTCGTGATTGTTCTATTTGAGCAGAGCACTGCTCATAACGTAGTTACAACTTGTTATTACAGATGTAAACAGCATATAGACAGAGTGTACAGCTATAGTTGTATGTACATACATTTCATGATAGATTTTGAAGAATCGCTTTATTGCAAAAAATTACGACACCGACGAAATGAACAAAGCAATTAGGGAAGTAGGCCTGCTTAAACGTAGTGATATTTTAAAAACAAACCCACCGAAACCCAGAGAGGATTTTAACATTGCTTTCCTAACACAATACAGTCAAGATGCTGGGAGTATACAACATATTCTAAACAAACACTGGCATCTCCTACAGGGAGACCCTACTTTGAAAGAGCACCTCCCAGAAAAACCTAAAGTGATATACAAAAGGGCTGACAATATCAAAAGGCGGTTAGCACCAAGCCTTTTCCAACCAGGAACGGAGAAAGCAGGTCAGAAAGCAAACTGGTTGCCGAAAGCGAAAGGTTTCCACAGATGTAGCACCTGCAAAGCCTGCAAACAGGGTACAAAAGAGAAAATACAGTTTAGCTCCAATATAACAGGGGAACAGTTCAAAATGTCCCATTTCATAAACTGCAAGACAGAATTCGTAGTGTATTTACTGAACTGCCCTTGTGGACTCCAGCATGTAGGGCGTACCAGCCGACCCTTACGGGTACGCATACAGGAGCACCTAGGGAACATAAGGCGTAAATTAATGACACACAGTGTATCAAAACACTTTGCACTACACCACCAAGGAGATCCATCAGGCCTTGTATTTAGGGGCATTGAATTAGTCCCACCACACTGGAGGGGTGGGGACAGACTGACTACTTTATCCAAAAAAGAAACATTTTGGATTTACAAATTGAAAAGCTTGGCCCCTAAAGGTCTCAATGTAGATATCGACATTGGAGCCTTCATTTAATCTTTTATCTCTCCCTGTCCCCTACTGATCTGTTTTCAACCCCAATCCCCAATTCCCCCTCCCACATTCATAATAGGAATCCACCTTGAACCAGCTCCTTTTGAACATACAGGCTTATATCGGCGTGGCAACTTACCTTTTAGATTGCTTGACAATTTGTATTGATGTATATTATTTGATCATTGATTTTTTATCCCTGATGTATATATATTTTTTTACATTTTTTATGACGCATTGTAATGATGCAAATTTTATGATGAACTACTTATACGTTTGAGGCTACAGAGCCATTTACGAGAGGTTTACATCTTATTACTAAGACAAGGCCAGAATGCATTTTTAACTGTGATCAATTGCACTTACTGTAGATGCCATCTAAAATGAACCATTTAGTTCTCCAGTTCTCCAGTTTGTCCACTAGAGGAGGCTATTGCCCAAGAAATTGGGGACAGCAAGTTTCCAATGTACAGTACTAACATCATTTTGAGGGGCATTATGAATAGAAAACCCTTGAAACTTTTGTGAATTTGTTTTTTGTATCAAGTTCCCTATCCTAATGAACTAAGCATTCATTCTGTAAATACCATGGAAAGTCGAATCAAACAAGGTAATTTCCTCATATGATTGTATATACAACTAAAATCGCATTATCATCAAATGTGATGTCAAATTATTCACATAGAGGTTTGCTCTAAAACAATTTATAAACACTCCTAGGACAGAAACATTTAAGCCCACATGTAACCGTGATCCACTACATGGAAGCTTTCAGCCCTGTAGCTGTAGAGTTTACCCACAAGAGGGCATTATTGCTCAACAAATGAATGAAATGTTCCCCAACAATTAGCCATATTGAGGGATACCACTCTCCGGTTTTACTGTGAATATCGTTTTCAAGTTCTTTTTTATACACTACCATAATATACCGAGAGCTTCCCCAATCTATCATGAAATGTATGTACATACAACTATAGCTGTACACTCTGTCTATATGCTGTTTACATCTGTAATAACAAGTTGTAACTACGTTATGAGCAGTGCTCTTCTCAAATAGAACAATCACGACACTTGCCCCCCTTTTTGAATGGGCTGAAAGTGATTGATTTTTAAATTGTTTTTGAATTATTTCTGTTTCTGTGATAACATGCCGAAAGACATCTAATATCTGTATTTACCTGTTCAACGGAGGGCTATTGAAGCGTGGGATAGCCAGCCCGGTCTCTGAATCATTTTTCCTGTATAATGAAATGTATGCATATGTACTTATATCTACTATATGCTTGCTGGAACTCTGTTCATATGTTGATCACCTAGCCAATAATGTTTTGAGGGATAACAATGAAGAAATGTTTTTAACATAGTTATGAGCAATGTTTTGCTCAAATAGAAGCACCACAATAATTGCCCCTTTTTTCGAAAGGGCTGAAAGAGATTGATATTGATTTTTAACTGTTATGATAGCAATATCTTTATTAACCCATTTAGCAGTGTGCTCCAATTACACTGAGGGAGACAGTAATTAAAGCGGGGGATAGAAAGCCAGGTGTTTACACTGTTTGTAATCAATCTATTAAATAATCAAGTCCCTGCGCCTATAGGTGAGTTGGAGCGCCGCTGGGGAGGGGGAGAGGTGAGATGGAGCGGGGAAGGGGAGAGGTAAGTTGGAGCGGGGAGGGGGAGAGGTGAGTTGGAGCGGGGAGTGGGAGAGGTGAGTTGGAGCGGGGAGGGGAAGAGGTGAGTTGGAGCGGGGAGTGGGAGAGGTGAGTTGGAGCGCCGCTGGGGAGGGGGAGAGGTGAGTTGTAGCACCACTGGGGAGGGGGAGAGGTAAGTTGGAGCGGGGAGGGGGAGAGTTGAGTTGGAGCACCGCTGGGGAGGGGAGAGGTGACTTGGAGCGGGGAGGGGGAGAGGTGAGTTGTAGCGCCGCTGGGGAGGGGGAGAGGTGAGTTGGAGCGGGGAGGGGGAGAGGTGAGTTGGAGCGGGGAGGGGGAGAGGTGAGTTGGAGCGCCGCTGGGGAGGGCGAGGGGGAGAGGTGTGTTTTTGTGTGTGTGTGTGTGTATGGCGTCGAGCCTAGGGGAAGAGAGTGGCAGTTGGGTGACGTCACACCCACCAATCTGATTGGCCAGAGGCTGAGGACCAATCAGATTCACCGCAGATAGCACTAACCATTCGATTTTATATATTAAGAAGACTAGCTGAGAGACCCGGCGTTGCCCGGGATGTAATGTTCCCGCTCCCCTCCCTCTCCTCTCTCCTCCCCCCTCTCTGTTTGTCCCCCATGCACATCAATGCAGTCCCCCCCTCCCTCCTTTACAGCTTCATGCAGTGTGTGTGCGTCAGTCAGTGTGTGTGCGCGCGTCAGTGAGTCTTACGCAGAAAGGAAAACACACACAGACTGACTGACTGACGCACACACAGTCAGTGTGTGCGTGTGTGTGTGCCTCAGTCAGTGTGTGCGTGCGTGCGTGCGGCAGTCAGTGTGTGTGTGCGTGCGTCAGTCACTGTGTGTTTGTGTGTGTGCGCGCGCGGAAGTCTGTGTGTGTCAGTCGATGTGTGTGTGTCAGTCGGTGTGTGTTTGTCAGTCGGTGTGTGTGTGTCAGTCGGTGTGTTGGTGAGTCAGCGCCGGGGAGGTGAGCGCCAGGGAGGGAGGTGAGTGGAGCGCCGGGGAGGTGATGTGAGTGGAGCGCCGGGGAGGGGAGCACCGGGGAGGGGAGCCAGGGGAGGGGAGGTGAGTCAGCGCCGGGGAGGTGAATGAGCGGCGGGGAGGTGAGTGTGATGGGGGGGTAGGAGGTGTGTGTGTGTGTATACCCGGCGTTGGCCGGAGGCAGGGAGGGGGGGCGTGAAAGGCAGGGGGATGTTGTCAAAGGCAGGGGGTGTCGTCAAAGGCAGGAGGGGGGCGTAAAAGGCAGGGGGCGTCAAAGGCACGGGGGGCGTCAAAGGCAGGGGGTGTCGTCAAAGGCAGGGGGGGGGCGTCAAAGGCAGGGGGGGGTCTCAAAGGCATGGATTCCTCCCCCTGCATTTCCTCACCTGGCAGCATGTGGCGCTCCTCGGGCTGGCACTGGTTCTCTCCCTCCTCGTGGCCTCTGCCGACTCCCGGTGGCACAAAGGAGATATTAAGTCCCTGCCGCCCTCCTCCTGCTCCTCGGGGATGTTGAGCCGTAGAGAGCGTGCTCTGGGAGGTGGGGGGAAGTGGGAGGGGGGTAGGTGGGGGGGGGAGAAGTGGGGGGGGTGGAGGTGGGGAAGTGGGGGAGCGACACACACGCGACACCTACCTGTACTTCCGGGCAGCGCCATCTTCTCACTCAGCGCCGCGAGGGAGGAAGGGGGTCCTTCCGGGCACCGCCATCTTAGGCGCCGCGAGGCAGCCTGCCTGTTCCAGTTGGAGCGGCGGCAGGGAGGGAGAGAGGTGAGTAGGGAGAGAGACCCGGCGTTGCCCGCTCCCTTCTCTCTCCATCTTTCTCCGTTCTCCCCACAGGGGAGGGATGAACAGTGGACAGGAGGGGGGGGATGAACAGTGGACAGGAGGGGGGGACGGACAGTGGACAGGAGGGGGGGGGACGGACAGTGGACAGGAGGGGGGGGGGACAGTGGACAGGAGGGATGGACAGTGGACAGGAGGGGGGGGCAATGGACAGGAGGGGACGGGCAGTGGACAGGAGGGGGGGCAGTGGACAGTAGGGGGGGCAGTGGACAGGAGGAGGGGCAGTGGACAGGAGGGGGGGCAGTGGACAGGAGGGGGGGGGCAGTGGACAGGAGGGGGGGCAGTGGACAGGAGGGGGGCAGTGGACAGGAGGGGGAGCAGTGGACAGGAGGAGGGGGGGCAGTGGACAGGAGGAGGGGGGGGCAGTGGACAGGAGGAGGGAGGGCAGTGGACAGGAGGGGGGGGCAGTGGCCAGGAGGGGGGGGGCAGTGGACAGGAGGGGGGGCGGCAGTGGACAAGAGGCAGGGCAGTGGACAGGAGGGGGGGCAGTGGACAGGAGGGGGGGCAGTATACAGGAGGGGGGGGGAGTGGACAGGAGGGGGGGGGCAGTGGACAGGAGGGGGGGCAGTGGACAGGAGGGGGGGGCAGTGGACAGGAGAGGGGGCAATGGACAGGAGGGGGGGCAGTGGACAGGAGGGGGGCAGTGTACAGGAGGGGGGGCAGTAGACAGTGTCACACACACACACACACACACCTGTCTCAGTTGATGCGCCCTTTCTCAGTTCCATTTGGCGCCGGAGGTGGGGGAGCGACACACACGCGACACCTACCTGTACTTCCGGGCGCCGCCATCTTCTGACTCGGTGCCGCGAGGGAGAAAGGGGGTCTTTCCGGCCGCCACCATCTTAGGCGCCGCGTGGCAGCCTGCCTGTTCCCCCGACGGGGAGGGCGAGAGGTGAGTTGGAGTGCCGCCGGGGAGGGGGAGAGGTGAGTTGGAGGGGGAGAGGTGAGTTGGAGCGCCTCTGGGGAGGGGGAGAGGTGAGTTGGAGTGCCGCTGGTGAGGGGTAGAGGTGAGTTGTAGCACCGCTGGGGAGAAGGAGAGGTGAGTTGGAGCGGGGAGGGGGATAGGTGAGTTGGAGTGCCGCTGGGGAGGGGGAGAGGTGAGTTGGAGCGCCGCTGGGGAGGGGGAGAGGTGAGTTGGAGCGGGGAGGGGGAGAGGTGAGTTGGAGCGCCGCTGGGGAGTGGGAGAGGTGAGTTGGAGCGGGGAGGGGGAGAGGTAAGTTGGAGCGCCGCTGGGGAGGGGGAGAGGTGAGTTGGAGCGCCGCTGGGGAGGGGGAGAGGTGAGTTGGAGTGCCGCTGGGGAGGGGGAGAGGTGAGTTGGAGCGCCGCTGGGGAGGGGGAGAGGTGAGTTGGAGCGCCACTGGGGAGGGGGAGAGGTGAGTTGGAGCGGGGAGGGGGAGAGGTGAGTTGGAGCGCCGCTGGGGAGGGGGAGTGGTGAGTTGGAGCGGGGAGGGGGAGAGATGAGTTGAAGCGAGGAGGGGGAGAGGTGAGTTGGAGCGCCGCTGGGGAGGGGGAGAGGTGAGTTGGAGCGCCGCTGGGGAGGGCGAGGGGGAAAGGTGTGTGTGTGTGTGTGTGTGTGTGTGTGTGTGTGTGTGTGTGTGTGTGTGTGTGTGTGTGTGTGTGTGTGTGTGTGTGTGTGTGTGTGTGTGTGTGTGGCACCGAGCCTAGGGAAAGAGAGTGGCAGTTGGGTGACGTCACACCCACCAATCTGATTGGCCAGAGGCTGAGGACCAATCAGATTCACCGCAGATAGCAGTAACCATTCGATTTTATATATTAAGATTTAGCAGTGTGCTCCAATTACACTGAGGGAGACAGTAATTAAAGCGGGGGATGGAAAGCCAGGTGTTTACACTGTTTGTAATCAATCTATTAAATAATCAAGTCCCTACGCCTATATATACCATGTACAATGAGCATCCGGCAGGAACCTGACGAAGCTTACTGCGAAACGCGTTGTTCCCTGCCAGAGCTCATTGAGAGAGGGACCCAGCCAACCGCGGGACATCCGGTGCAGATCCTCCCTTCCGGTTCCACTGCCGGACACGTCAGTGAGAACGCAAACGGAGGAAGAGGTCTTGCTGGATAACCACGCGGCTGATGCTGGGCAACAAGAGTTGCCATTTGTGTGAGTGTGTTCATTGTTTTTCACGTTTTATGTTTTAAACTGTTATCAATAAAGACTTTTATAGCTACTAATTCAGACTTTGCCCATCCCTTGGTCTATGGGCGTCTGGGAGAGGAGCCACTCATACACCACACCCACTGGGGGTAGAATACTGAGACGTATCCACATCACCTGAGCAGGCTGACATCACCCACTGAGGGAACAAACTCACATTAGGCCGTGTGAGTTTTTTGTCTATTGTTACTCCGCTTCAGGAGTCTGTATTTACCCACCACATCCATCGTTGAGGGTGAAGTCTCACACAAGCCCGTGTGAGTCGCTGAAACTAATTGCTTATGTTTCATTTGCTGTTTATTTAGTGGCATTCACTAATACCCCTTCCCTGCCATCCCTCCCCCCCTCCTCGCCCCTTCCCCCCACACACGTTGATGCATGCACTAATACTGTGTATTATTTTATTTTATTCTGTTATATTCTTCATCATCATCTTGAGTTCCACGAGTTTGCGCTGACCATCTTCACACTCCAATTGCAACCATAAGAAGGACTCGGGGTTGTCTTCTTCAAGGTCAAGCAGCAGCAAAACCAACAAAAAGGGCCAGTATACAATTTTATACTATTTTATACTATTACACATTTTCTACAATTTTTTAATATTTAATAATTCCTGGGCGTCTAAGCATTTTTTAGCCACATATTTTAGGGAGCGCCCCAGTTCCACATCCAGTTAGCATTTGTATTTCCATCCTGGTGGCAGCACCCCAAAGGGTCCAGATTAAATCATGGAAGAGAAGCCATAGAGATGGAAAACCCAGTTGAAGTAAAAGAAAGCGTGTTCACAAAAAGAATTTTTAGAAGTAATAACATAGAGAACAAAATGAGAGAGATAGAGTCAGCTGAGATGGGAGATTTAGAGAATATAAATAATGAATTTGACAAATTAGAGAATCTCCTAAAGAAAGAGACTAAAAAGGTCTGGGACAAGGTTTACTTAGAGAAATATTTGGATATAAAACGTATCCCTAGAGGTTTACGTTTCGAAAATAAATCCTCTTTCGAGTTGGCAGATATAGAATACAATGTATTATGGGAAGAGACCATGGATGCCTGTTCATTCAATCTCATGAAATTAATCATAAAACATCACACCAAAACTCTAACTGAAATTGATAGAGAGGTAACATTAATCCAGAAGAGATTAGAAATTTCAACAGATAACCCCATCTTTCTCAGTAGAGACCAAAAATTAGCTGATGAAATAGATGCTATGGAAAAGAATTTAATAGAGTCCAAAAACAAAAAATTTAGACGAGATGAGGAAGACTATCTAGTAGGATCGAACCCCAAATGGCAGAGGGTCACATTAGTCCCACCTACCACTCCAAAGGATAGGAAAATGTTCGAATATAGAAGTAGAGAAGACAACAATAAGACCTCAAGAACTAACATGACGAGCTATCCAACCAAGATAGATCATCATAAAGCCAACCCGAAATATGATAGCAATAAAAATGTCTCATTCAACACAGAGCTTAGGAACATGCCACCAAGAGGGTGGGCACCTGGAGATCACGAAACTCCAAGAGAGCATAAAGATAGAAAAGTCTATCATACTAAGGACACAGATAGCCACAAAAGGGAAGAAGACAAAAGGCCGAATAGACAAGATCCCGACCAAAAGGAAAACTGGCAGAGGCGTAAGCACTACTCTAAGCCAAACGAGTATCAGGAGAACCACCACAGAGCTAAGTCACCCACGTACAGCTATAGAGCCAGATCCCCCTTAGAACGCAGGGATAATAGATATGAGAGAGAACGTAGCGCAGGAAGGGATCGTAGATCACCCCATAAACATCAAGGGACCAATGAGGAGTATAGAGACAAGCGCTATGAAAGGGAACACAGTCAAAGGAGACAATACAGGTCCCCCTACAAACACTATAGGGAACGCAGTCAAGGGAGGGATCGCAAGTCCCCCTATAAACAACATCGGACCACCACTGAATATAGAGAGAGGCAGGATAGAGAACAGAGTCAAGGGAGAGAGCAGAGATCCCCACGACCGCACTCAGGGCCTTTTTTAGAATAGGCACCATCACTAAAAGCACCTCCCCTAGCAACTCAGAATCGCTTTCTAGCGTTAGAAGACCAGAAAGAAAAAGATTCCCCAAATACAAAACCCAGAAAAAGACCCCACGAGGAAAGCGGGGAGGAAGACGGACACAGAAAAAGAATAGCGATCTGAGTAATATATTCAATTTGAGCAAAAGAGAACTAAATGTAGATGAGTGTAACCTGATTAAAAAGGGGCTTAATTTCGCACCAGTCACCAAAGCGGGTCAGGAAGCAAACTGGTTGCCGAAAGAGAAAGGTTTCCACAGATGTAGCACCTGCAAAGCCTGCAAACAGGGTACAAAAGAGAAAATACAGTTTAGCTCCAATATAACAGGGGAACAGTTCAAAATTTCCCATTTCATAAACTGCAAGACAGAATTCGTAGTGTATTTACTGAACTGCCCTTGTGGACTCCAGTATGTAGGGCGTACCAGCCGACCCTTACGGGTACGCATACTGAAGCACCTAGGGAACATAAGGCGTAAATTAATGACACGCAGTGTATCAAAACACTTTGCACTACACCACAAAGGAGATCCATCAGGCCTTGTATTTAGGGGCATTGAATTAGTCCCACCACACTGGAGGGGTGGGGACAGACTGACAACTTTATCCAAAAAATAAACATTTTGGATTTACAAATTGAAAAGCTTGGCCCCTAAAGGTCTCAATGTAGATATCGACATTGGAGCTTTCCTTTAATCTTTTATCTCTCCCTGTCCCCTACTGATCTGTTTTCATCCCCAATCCCCAATTCCCCCTCCCACTTTCATAATAGGAATCCACCTTGAACCAGCTCCTTTTGAACATACCGGCTTATATCGGCGTGGCAATTTACCTTTTAGATTGCTTGACAAATTGTATTGATGTATATTATTTGATCATTGATTTTTTATCCCTGATGTATATATATATTTTTATATATTTTTTTACATTTTTTATGACGCATTGTAATGATGCAAATTTTATGATGAACTACTTATACGTTTGAGGCTACAGAGCCATTTACGAGAGGTTTACATCTTATTACTAAGACAAGGCCAGAATGCATTTTTAACTGTGATCAATTGCACTTAGATGCCATCTAAAATGAACCATTTAGTTCTCCAGTTTGTCCACTAGAGGAGGCTATTGCCCAAGAAATTGGGCACAGCAAGTTTCCAATGTACTAACATCATTTTGAGGGGCATTATGAATAGAAAACCCTTGAAACTTTTGTGAATTTGTTTTTTGTATCAAGTTCCCTATCCTAATGAACTAAGCATTCATTCTGTAAATACCATGGAAAGTTGAATCAAACAAGGTAATTTCCTCATATGATTGTACATACAACTAAAATCGCATTATCATCAAATGTTATGTAAAATTATTCACATAGAGGTTTGCTCTAAAACAATTTATAAACACTCCTAGGACAGAAACATTTAAGCCCAAATGTAACCGTGATCCACTACATGGAAGCATTCAGCCCTGTAGCTGTAGAGTTTACCCACAAGAGGGCATTATTGCTCAACAAATGAATGAAATGTTCCCCAACAATTAGCCATATTGAGGGATACCACTCTCCGGTTTTACTGTGAATATCGTTTTCAAGTTCTTTTTTATACACTACCATAATATACCGAGAGCTTCCCCAATCTATCATGAAATATATGAACATTCAACTATAGCTGTACATTCTGTCTATATGCTGTTTACATCTGTAATAACAAGTTGTAACTATGTTATGAGCAGTGCTCTGCTCAAATATAACAATCACGACACTTGCCCCCCTTTTTGAATGGGCTGAAAGTGATTGATTTTTAAATTGTTTTTGAATTATTTCTGTTTCTGTGATAACATGCCGAAAGACATCTAATATCTGTATTTACCTGTTCAACGGAGGGCTATTGAAGCGTGGGATAGCCAGCCCGGTCTCTGAATCATTTTTCCTGTATAATGAAATGTATGCATACAGTATGTACTTATATCTACTATATGCTTGCTGGAACTCTGTTCATATGTTGATCACCTAGCCAATAATGTTTTGAGGGATAACAATGAAGAAATGTTTTTAACATAGTTATGAGCAATGTTTTGCTCAAATAGAAGCACCACAATAATTGCCCCTTTTTTCGAAAGGGCTGAAAGAGATTGATATTGATTTTTAACTGTTATGATAGCAATATCTTTATTAACCCATTTAGCAGTGTGCTCCAATTACACTGAGGGAGACAGTAATTAAAGCGGGGGATAGAAAGCCAGGTGTTTACACTGTTTGTAATCAATCTATTAAATAATCAAGTCCCTGCGCCTATATATACCATGTACAATGAGCATCCGGCAGGAACCTGACGAAGCTTACTGCGAAACGCGTTGTTCCCTGCCGGAGCTCATTGAGAGAGGGACCCAGCCAACCGCGGGACATCCGGTGCAGATACTCCCTTCCGGTTCCACTGCTGGACGCATCAGTGAGAACGCAAACGGAGGAAGAGGTCTTGCTGGATAACCACGTGGCTGATGCTGGGCAACAAGAGTTGCCATTTGTGTGAGTGTGTTCATTGTTTTTCACTTTTTATGTTTTAAATTGTTATCAATAAAGACTTTTATAGCTACTAATTCAGACTTTGCCCATCCTTTGGTCTATGGGCGTCTGGGAGAGGAGCCACTCATACACCACACCCACTGGGGGTAGAATACTGAGACGTATCCACATCACCTGAGCAGGCTGACATCACCCACTGAGGGAACAAACTCACATTAGGCCGTGTGAGTTTTTTGTCTAGTGTTACTGCGCTTCAGGAGTCTGTATTTACCCACCACATCCATCGTTGAGGGTGAAGTCTCACACAAGCCTGTGTGAGTCGCTGAAACTAATTGCTTATGTTTCATTTGCTGTTTATTTAGTGGCATTCACTAATACCCCTTCCCTGCCATCCCTCCCCCCCTCCTCGCCCCTTCCCCCCACACACGTTGATGCATGCACTAATACTGTGTATTATTTTATTTTATTCTGTTATATTATTCATCATCATCTTGAGTTCCACGAGTTTGCGCTGACCATCTTCACACTCCAATTGCAACCATAAGAAGGACTCAGGGTTGTCTTCTTCAAGGTCAAGCAGCAGCAAAACCAACAAAAAGGGCCAGTATACAATTTTATACTATTTTATACTATTACACATTTTCTACAATTTTTTAATATTTAATAATTCCTAGGCGTCTAAGCATTTTTTAGCCACATATTTTTGGGAGCGCCCCAGTTCCACATCCAGTTACCGATTGGATGAAGGGCAAGCATGGGTTTGAAAGAAGGAGGCGGGGCTAAGAATGCCGGCCGGGATGCAGGGTATTGGTCGGAGGCAGGTCAGAGGAAGCCGGGAGCGGGGCTTCAGCTTTGTGCAGAGCACACGGGGAGTGTGTGTGTCTGCCTTCCCCCTCCTCTGCCTGCTGCACGGTGTCCCCCGCTGGGCGGGCAGCCACAGGGAACCGGGGCAGAGGCGCTCACCCCCCTTGCCGCTCACCCCCCTTGCCGCTCACCCTCCCTTGCCGCTCACCCACCTTGCCGCTCACTACCTTTCTGCTCACCCCTTGGTGCCCCCCCCCCCTTGCACCCTTGGCGCTCCCTTTGCCCCCGGTCCGCATGGTGCGGGAGATGGGCTTGGGGGCGGGCAGTGGTGGTGCGCGATCGCTGGCGGGTGCAGCGGGAGGCTCAAAAACCAGGCCTTTCCTCTGTCCCCCGCCCCCCTCCCCCCATTCCGTCACTGTACTCCACTTTGTCTGTGTGTGGGGGAGGGGGGAGAGTGTGTGGGGGGGAGTGTGTGTGGGGGGGAGTATGTGTGTGGGAGGGGGGAGTTTGTGTGGGGGGGGAGTGTGTGTTGTGTGTGTGTGGGGGGGAGGGAGTGTGTGTGGGGGGTTAGGGAGTGTGTGTGTGTGGGGGGAGGGAGTGTGTGTGTGGGGGGGAGGGAGTGTGTGTGTGGGGGGGTGTGTGTGGGGGGGGAGGGAGTGTGTGTGTGGGGGGGGAGGGAGTGTGTGTGTGGGGGTGTGTGTGTGGGGGGGGGTGTGTGTGGGGGCGGCAGTGTGTGGGGGGGGGAGTGTGTGTGTGGGGGGGAGTGTGTGGGGGGGAGTGTGTGTGTATATATTTTAGAGAGACATACTGAAGGCCTTCCATCAGCTTATCCTGGTGAAATTATTTTGTCTTTCAGAGATTCATCAGAACGGTAATGGGGGGGGGGGGGTCGTGCAAACTTATTGAACTGCGTGCATAATGTAGTAACAGTCAATAGTTGTGTGCATAATGTAGTAACAGTGTGCATAATGTAGTAACAGTCAATAGTTTGTTATGCTCCCACCCTCTGAAAATCAGCTCTTAGGTGAAATAAAATATATTTTAATAAATAAATCTCATTCTGCCGTGTGTGTCATTTCTGCAACAAACACTCAACACACCCACACACAACACCCATACAACAGTCAAACACACCCACACAACAATCCAACAACACTCTACTCACACACACAACACTCACTCACCCACACAACACTCACAAACACACACACAACCCTCCTGTGCTCATACACCACACACAACAAAAAATTTACACACCCCTACCCCCACAACACACTCAACGATGGAAACACACCTCATACTACACACAATACACTAAATAAAATGCTGATTTACACATCTAGGCCCCCCTCCCCTTGCACCTCAAACACCACAACACCCTTCCGTATAACGCAAACACACCACCAAAACATCTACAACAACACACCCCCTCCACTACCACCACACCTCACACAGCCACTCGCCTCTTCCTTCCAATAACATCAATTACGGACACAATGCTAATTGGCCCCTATCTGTCCTTTAATGCAACAATATTCATCACATACACACAACACTCACCCACACACACACACAACACTACAGCAAACACACTCACCCACCCCACACTCACCCAACTACCCACACCACACTCTATCACCCACACAAACATCACACACCCAGCACACAGTTACTCATCCACCCACACCACACAAAAACAGCAATCACACACATACACACACACTAAATCACCCACCCCCCACTCACTCATCCACCCACACAGCACACACACAACCACACACCACACACACAAACAACAATCACACACAACACCCATACACACACTATACACACACAGGGAAACTGTGATCCCATATTGTTTTATGAAGCAGACATGTGTCAGGAGGTATTGTTGAATGGAATCAGTGCTATGTTATATAGTGAAGCACTGATGTTGCAGGAGTGTTAAGGTGATGTGTGAGGCCCTACAGGAGGTGTTGCTGTGTTTGCGTGCAGGTGAGGGTTTGTGGGGTGTTGTGGTGTACGGGAGTGTTTGGGGGTGCGTGCGGTCAACGGGAGTGTTATTGGGGGTGGGGCATCCGTGCGACGGGAGTGTTTGGGGGGGGGTTCCGGTATCCAGGAGGACTTGCTGTGTACATTGAAACACGGATGTGGCAGCAGGGTGAAGGCGAGATGTGTGGTCCCTGGAGGGGGGTAGTGGCGTGCACCGGGAGGTGGTGTGTTGGCGGTATCGTTGCAGGTTTGTTGGGGGGAGGGGGGTGTCACGCGAGTGTTTGTTGTTTGTTGTGGTGCGGGCGGTATACAGGAGGGCTTGCTGTGTACCGAGGTTGTGTCCACACTCTACGTGCGCGGTTGGAATGCGGGCCTCTAGGAGGTAGGGGTTGTGTGGTCCACCGTGCGGTTTGGGTGTTATATAAGAATATATATATAGGTAAGAGTCTGTACCTGATTCGCAGTTGTTTTGGTGGTATCAGGCGGTGAGGGTTTTGTGGGTTGAGAGGTGAGAGCTGTGAAGCGTTTCCAGGGTTAGGTGCTGTGAAGCGTTACCAAATCTCCAGAGCAGTGAGGGTTAGGTGCTGTGAAGCGGTTCCAAAGCTCAGTGAGGGCTGGAGAGTGTGGCAGTGGGGTTGGTGTGTTGGGCACAGGCCAATGAGAGGTGTGCGGGGGCGGGTGTGGGGCCAAGGGAGCAATGTAATTGGCCTGAGGCAGTGGTGTGAGGTGTGCGGGGGCGGGTGGGCCAAGGGAGCAATGTCATTGGCCTGAGGCAGGTCCAATCTTATTGCCACTAGGGACACAGGGAGGGACACAGGGAGACACATACAGACATAGCCACATATGACTGTTTGAGAAATATATAGTAGACTAGCTGAGAGACCCGGCGTTGCCCGGATGTAATGTTCCTGCTCCCCTCTCTCTCCTCTCTCCTGCCCCCTCTCTGTTTGCCCCCATGCACATCAATGCAGTCCCCCCTCCCTCCTTTACAGCTTCATGCAGTGTGTGTGCGTCAGTCAGTGTGTGTGCGCGCGCGCGCGCGTCAGTGAGTCTGACGCAGAAAGAAAAACACACACAGACTGACTGACGCACACACAGTCATTGTGTGCGTGTGTGTGTGCCTCAGTCAGTGCGTGCGTGCGTGTGGCAGTCAGTGTGTGTGTGTGTGCGTGCGTCAGTCACTGTGTGTGTGTGTGTGTGTGTGTGTGTGTGTGTGTGTGTGTGTGTGTGTGTGTGTGTGTGTGTGTGTGTGTGTGTGTGTGTGTGTGTGTGTGTCAGTCGGTGTGTGTGTGTGTCAGTCGGTGTGTGTGTGTCAGTCGGTGTGTTGGTGAGTCAGCGCCGGGGAGGTGAGTGAGCACCGGGGAGGGAGGTGAGTGGAGCGCCGGGGAGGTGATGTGAGTGAAGCGTCGGGGAGGGGAGCACCGGGGAGGGTAGCCAGGGGAGGGGAGGTGAATGAGCGTCGGGGAGGGAGGTGAGTGGATGGGGGGGTAGGAGGTGTTTGTGTATACCCGGCGTTGGCCAGAGGCAGGGAGGGGGGGCGTGAAAGGCATGGGGAGTGAGCGCCAGGGAGGGGAGGTGAGTCAGCGCCGGGGAGGGAGGTGAGTGTGATGGGGGGGAGGAGAGGTGTGTGTGTGTGTGTATACCCAGCGTTGGCCAGAGGCCGGGTGGGTTGCGTAAAATGCAGGGGTGGGGGCATCAAAGGCAGGGGGAGTGAGCACCGGGGAGGGGAGGTGTGTCAGCACTGGGGAGGGAGGCGAGTGTGATGGGGGGAGGAGAGGTGTGTGTATAGCCAGCGTTGGCCGGAGGCAGGGCATGGGGGCATTAAAGGCAGGGGGGGTGGCGTCAAACGCAGGGGGGGGGGCGTCAAAGGCAGGGGGGGGCGTCAAACGCAGGGGGGCGTCAAAGGCAGGGGGGGGCCTCAAAGGCATGGATTCCTCCCTCTGCATTTCCTCACCTGGCAGCATGAGGCGCTCCTCGGGCTGTCACAGGTTCTCTCCCCGCTCGTGGCCTCCGCCGACCCCCGGTGGCACAAAGGAGATATTAAGTCCCTGCCGCCCTCCTCCTGCTCCTCGGGGATGTTGAGCTGTAGAGAGCGTGCTCTGGAGGTGGGGGGGAAGTGGGAGGGGTAGGTGGGGGGGGGAGATGTGGGGGATGGAGGTGGGGAAGTTGGGGAGCGACACACACGCGACACCTACCTGTACTTCCGGGCGGCGCCATCTTCTCACTCGGCGCCGCGAGGGAGGAAGGGGGTCCTTCCGGGCGCCGCCATCTTAGGCGCCGCGAGGCAGCCTTCCTGTTCCAGTTGGAGCGGCAGCGGGGAGGGAGAGAGGGGAGTTGTAGTGCCGAGGGGGAGAGGTGAGTTGGAGAGAGACCCGGCGTTGCCCATGAGTTAAATGTCCCGCTCCCATCTCTCTCCCTCTTTGTCTGTTATCCCACAGGGGAGGGACGAACAGTGGACAGGAGGGGGGGGATGAACAGTGGACAGGAGGGGGGAACGGACAGTGGACAGGAGGGGGACAGACGGACAGTGGACAGGAGGGACGGACAGTGGATAGGAGGGACGGGCAATGGACAGGAGGGATGGGGCAGTGGACAGGAGGGGGGCAGTGGACAGGAGGGGGGGCAGTGGACATGAGGGGGGGCAGTGGACAGGAGGGGGGGCAGTGGACAAGAGGGGGGCAGTGGATAGGAGGGGGGGCAGTGGACAGGAGGGGGGGGGCTGTGAAGCGGTTCCCAAAGCTCAGTGAGGGCTGGGATAGTGTGGCAGTGGGGTTGGTGTGTTGGGCGCATGCCAATGAGAGGTGTGCGGGGGCTGGTGTGGGGCCACTGGGAGCAATGTAATTGGCCTGAGGCAGTGGTGTGAGGTGTGCGGGGGCGGGTGGGCCAAGGGAGCAATGTCATTGGCCTGAGGCAGGTCCAATCTTATTGCCGCTAGGGACACAGGGAGGGACACAGGGAGACACATACAGTACAGACATAGCCACATATGACTGTTTGAGAAATATATAGTAGATATATACAGTATAGTGTAGGTGCCTGCATTAAACGGGTTGCCTTGACGTGGCATGCAGGCTTACAAATGCTTTGGCAAAGGGTTTAACCAAATACCCTTTTTCATGAGAATATTATTTTATCTTAGCGTAATTGGTAGGAGCGCAGGAATCGTTCTTTTTGTTTTTCTATATGTAAGGCCTATCTTTTTACCTGCAGCAAACCTCTTTAGGGAGGAGCGCGGTATTATGTACAGTTTCTCACTAATATTGGCAATCCTTTTCCTTGCTGCATACTCCCATAGGGCATTTTAAATTTAGTATCTCTGAAACGTCGTAGGGGTAGGTTTAAATGCTCATCTGCTTTACATAGCAGTTACTGAGCCCCTACCTGAGCCCCTACTGAGCCCCTACCAATTGTCCAATTAGTGCAGGTATATTGCACCCTAGTGTCAGTCTGGACATCACTTCCATTGAATGGTGGGTGAATGTGTAAGGCTGACAGAGAGATGTATATGTGTAAGTTGTATTATATTCACACCAGGGAATTTGTGCACCCTGATTACCTTTATAGCAAAGGTAAGTACTGCTGCGGCACAGTTTATTCGAGCATTTGCCGTTCTGTGCCGCAGCAGTAGCCTGGCGCGCGCCCGAGAGTGACGGGCGCACGCCGAAGCAGCGGAAGAGCGCCCTCCGATCGGGGCGCTCTCCCTACCGCTGCCGGGTCCGCCGAGTCCCCCGGAACCCCTGCCGCTGTCCCGCGATCGCGGGACACCAGGGCTCCCTCGGGGAGCCCCTGGACGCGCGTGCAGGGGGCGCACGCTCCCGATGACGCGTGACCGCGCGTCTATGACGCGCGGCACGCCGAGGGGCGGCCACTAGCAAGCCGGGAGATTTCCCGGCTTGCGGTACCGACCACACTTCAATAAAGTGTGTCGGTAGTGTATGATACTGGCATTAGCCAGATTTTAATTGCACTACTCACATAAGATTATGCTTTATTTAACCCCTTCAGGGCTTTAACACTTTTTCACTAGTCCAATATTATTACATATATATATATATATATATAAATATATATATATATATATATATATCTAGTATAGTGAAGGTGCCTGCATTAAACGGGTTGCCTTGACGTGGCATGCAGGTTTACAAATGCTTTGGCCAAAGGGTTAACCAAATACCCTTTTTCATGAGAATATTATTTTATCTTAGCCTAATTGGTAGGAGCGCAGGAATCGTTCTTTTTGCCTGTCCACTTAAGTCTGTAGAGCAAGCATGTCAAACTCGCATGCCGCATGCGGCCCACAACGAGTATCTGTGCGGCCCAGACAATGTGTCCCGGTTACGGCGGCGGTGAGGAGGATGCGGCAGCTGGTAAGTATTCTCTGTGTGAGTGAATGCTGTCAGGGGATTGGATGAAGGTGGTGTATGAGTGGCTCCTCTCCAGACGCCCATAGACCAAAGGATGGGAAAAGTCTGAATTAGTAGCTATAAAAGTCTTTATTGATAACAGTTTAAAACATAAAACGTGAAAAACAATGAACACACTCACACAAATGGCAACTCTTGTTGCCCAGCATAAGCTGCGTGGTTATCCAGCAAGACCTCTTCCTCCGTTTGCGTTCTCACTGACGCGTCCAGCAGTGGAACCGGAAGGGAGGATCTGCACCGGATGTCCCGCAGTTGCTGGGTCCCTCTCTCAATGAGCTCCGACAGGAACAACGCGTTTCGCAGTAAGCTTGGGCAACAAGAGTTGCCATTTGTGTGAGTGTGTTCATTGTTTTTTCATGTTTTATGTTTTAAACTGTTATCAATAAAGACTTTTATAGCTACTAATTCAGACTTTGCCCATCCTTTGGTCTATGGGCGTCTGGGAGAGGAGCCACTCATACACCACACCCACTAGAGGTAGAATACTTAGACGTATCCACATCACCTGAGCAGGCTGACATCACCCACTGAGGGAACAAACTCACATTAGGCCGTGTGAGTTTTTTGTCTATTGTTACTCCGCTTCAGGAGTCTGTATTTACCCACCACATCCATCGTTGAGGGTGAAGTCTCACACAAGCCCGTGTGAGTCGCTGAAACTAATTGCATATGTTTCATTTGCTGTTTATTTAGTGGCATTCACTAATACCACTTCCCTCCCATCCCTCCCCCCCACTTCTCCCCCTTCCCCCCACACACGTTGATGCATGCACTAATACTGTGTATTATTTTATTCTGTTATATTCTTCATCATCATTTTGAGTTCCACGAGTTTGCGCTGACCATCTTCACACTCCAATTGCAACCATAAGAAGGACTCAGGGTTGTCTTCTTCAAGGTCAAGCAGCAGCAAAACCAACAAAAAGGGCCAGTATACAATTTTATACTATTTTATACTATTACACATTTTGTACAATTTTTTAATATTTAATAATTCCTAGGCGTCTAAGCATTTTTTAGCCACATATTTTAGGGAGCGCCCCAGTTCCACATCCAGTTAGCATTTGTAATCCCATCCTGGTGGGGAGAACGGAGAAAGAGGGAGAGAGAAGGGAGCGGGAAATTTAACTCACGGGCAACGCCGGGTCTCTCTCCAACTCACCTCTCCCCCTCGGCACTACAACTCACCTCTCTCCCTCACCGCCGCCGCTCCAACTGGAACAGGCAGGATGCCTCGCGGCGACTAAGATGGCGGTGCCCGGAAGGACCCCCTTCCTCCCTCGCGGCGCCGAGTGAGAAGATGGTGCCGCCTGGAAGTACAGGTAGGTGTCGCGTGTGTGTCGCTCCCCCACTTCCCCACCTCCACCCCCCCCCACATCTCCCCCCCCCACCTACCCCCCCCACTTCCCCCCCCACCTCCAAGAGCACGCTCTCTACGGCTCAACATCCCTGAGGAGCAGGAGGAGGGCGGCAGGGACTTAATATCTCCTTTGTGCCACCGGGAGTCGGCGGAGGCCACAAGGGGGGAGAGGTGAAGGTGGTGAAGAGGCGGTCACAGCAAAAAGTCAGGTTCAGGAACAGTTGAGGTTAAAAGCAGCTTTATTAGTACATGCTGTACATCTCAGAAGGGGGCACTCTGACGCGTTTCGTCCCTCTCCGGGACTTTATCAAAGAGTATACTTTATTCTGAGATGTACAGCATGTACTAATAAAGCTGCTTTTAACCTCAACTGTTCCTGAACCTGACTTTTTGCTTTGACCGCCTCTTCACCACCTTCACCTTGTCTAGTATATGGCTGGAGCACGCAGGCATATCACCGCGAGATTCGCCCGTCTGGAGGTCTGACGTCATCACTCCTTCCCCACTCACGTGGACACGCCGGAGCGCAGGGTTTGCAGAGACGCACCAGCACTCCTCCGTTAGCAGAAAACAGCGTGAGCGCGATCAACCAGCGGGATCCCACACACATCCTGTGAAACCGTTACCACGGAGGGAGGACACCCCGACTGCACGCGCAAGGACTGACAAGATGCCGCCGACGGCACTCCAGCGGGACACCTGCATTGCATCGTGGCAAGCTTACTGCTAACCACACGGAGATACCAGTGACACCAGGCGGGTAAGGGCAGCAGCTGTGGCGTAAAGAGGTCCACGAGTGGAGTGTCCCTGGATGCTTCATCTCTCGCACTCAGCCATAGTCTGCACAATGGGCCCCCCGCCCAGGGTGAGTTCTTATAGTGTATCTTATTTTATATTTGATGCTCACGGTGATCTGCTATATATACTCTCTAGTGGACTGTTGGTTTAATCCCATTCTAAGGTATACCAGACTTTAGCAGCATCAGGTAACTTGGGTTTACTCCCTTATTCTATTTCACAAGGGGGGAGAGAACCAGTGCCAGCCCGAGGAACGCCGCATGCTGCCAGATGAGGAAATGCAGGGGGAGGAATCCATGCCTTTGAGGCCCCCCCTGCCTTTGACGCCCCCCCCCCCCCGCGCCTTTGACGCCCCCCCCTGCCTTTGACGCCCCCTGCGTTTGACGCCTCCCCCTGCCTTTGTCACCCCACCTGCCTTTGACGACACCCCCCCTGCCTTTAACGCCCCCCACCCTGCCTCTGGCTAACGCCGGGTATACACACACACACCTCCTACCTCCCCATCACACTCACCTCCCTCCCCACCGCTCATTCACCTCCCCGGCGCTGACTCACCTCCCCTCCCCTGGCTCCCCTCGCCGGTGCTCCCCTCCCCGGCGCTCCACTCACATCACCTCCCCGGCGCTCCACTCACCTCCCTCCCCGGCGCTCACTCACCTCCCCGGCGCTGACTCACCAACACACCGACTGACACACACACACCGACTGACACACACACATCGACTGACACACCCAGACTGACACGCGCGCACACACACACACACACACAGTGACTGACGCACGCACTCACACATACACACTGACTGCCGCACGCACGCACGCACTGACTGAGGCACACACACACACACACACTGACTGTGTGTGCGTCAGTCAGTCAGTCTGTGTGTGTTTTTCTTTCTGCGTCAGACTCACTGACGCACGCGCGCGCGCGCACACACACTGACTGACGCACACACACTGCATGAAGCTGTAAAGAAGGGAGGGGGGGGACTGTATTGATGTGCATGGGGGACAAACAGAGAGGGGGGAGGAGAGAGGAGAGAGAGGGGAGCGGGAACATTACATCCCGGGCAACGCCGGGTCTCTCAGCTAGTCTACTATATATTTCTCAAACAGTCATATGTGGCTATGTCTGTATGTGTCTCCCTGTGTCCCTCCCTGTGTCCTTAGTGGCAATAAGATTGGACCTGCCTCAGGCCAATGACATTGCTCCCTTGGCCCACCCGCCCCCGCACACCTCACACCACTGTCTCAGGCCAATTACATTGCTCCCTTGGCCCCACACACGCCCCCCGCACACCTCTCATTGGCCTGCGCCCAACACACCAACCCCACTGCCACACTCTCCCAGCCCTCACTGAGCTTTGGGAACCGCTTCACAGCACCTAACCCTCACTGCTCTGGGAGAATTGGTAATGCTTCACAGCACCTAACCCTGGAAACGCTTCACAGCTCTCACCTCTCAACCCACAAAACCCTCACCGCCTGATACCACCAAAACAACTGCGGAATAAGGTGCAGACTCTTACCTATATATATATTCTTATATAACACCCCAAACCACACGGTGGACCACACAACCCCTACCTCCCTAGAAGGCCCGCATTCCAACCGCGCACGTGGAGCGTGGACACAACCTCGGTACACAGCAAGCCCTCCTGTATACCGCCCGCACCACAACAAACACTCGCGTGACACCCCTCCTCCCCCCAACAAACCTGCAATGATACCGCCAACACACCACCTCCCGGTGCACGCCACTACCCCCCTCCAGGGACCACACATCTCGCCTTCACCCTGCTGCCACATCCGTGTTTCAATGTACACAACAAGCCCTCTTGGATACCGGAACCCCCTCCCCCCACCCAAAAAACTCCCGTCGCACGGATGCCCCACCCCCAATAACACTCCCGTAGACCGCACGCACCCCAAACACTCCCGTACACCACAACACCCCACAAACCCTCACCTGCACGCAAACACAGCAACACCTCCTGTAGGGCCTCACACATCACCTTAACACTCCTGCAACATCAGTGCTTCACTATATAACATAGCACTCCTCCTGACACATGTCTGCTTCATAAAACAATATGGGATCACAGTTTCCCTGTGTGTGTATAGTGTGTGTATGGGTGTTGTGTGTGATTGTTGTTTGTGTGTGTGGTGTGTGGTTGAGTGTGTGCTGTGTGGGTGGATGAGTGAGTGGGGGGTGGGTGATTGAGTGTGTGTGTATGTGTGTGATTGTTGTTTTTGTGTGGTGTGGGTGGATGAGTGACTGTGTGCTGGGTGTGTGATGTTTGTGTGGGTGATAGAGTGTGGTGTGGGTAGTTGGGTGAGTGTGGGGTGGGTGAGTGTGTTTGCTGTAGTGTTGTGTGTGTGTGTGGGCGAGTGTTGTGTGTATGTGATGAATATTGTTGCATTAAAGGACAGATAGGGGCCAATTAGCATTGTGTCCGTAATTGATGTTATTGGAAGGAAGAGGCGAGTGGCTGTGTGAGGTGTGGTGGTAGTGGAGGGGGTGTGTTGTTGTAGATGTTTTGGTGATGTGTTTGCGTTATACGGAAGGGTGTTGTGGTGTTTGAGGTGCAAGGGGAGGGGGGCCTAGATGTGTAAATCAGCATTTTATTTAGTGTAGTGTGTGTAGTATGAGGTGTGTTTCCATCGTTGAGTGTGTTGTGGGGGTAGGGGTGTGTAAAAATTTTGTTGTGTGTGGTGGATGAGCACAGGAGAGTTGTGTGTGTTTGTGAGTGTTGTGGGGGTGAGTGAGTGTTGTGTGTGTGAGTAGAGTGTTGTTGGATTGTTGTGTGGGTGTGTTTGACTGTTATATGGGTGTTGTGTGTGGGTGTGTTGAGTGTTTGTTGCAGAAATGACACACACGGCAGAATGAGATTTATTTATTAAAATAAATTTTATTTCACCTAAGAGCTGATTTTCTGTTGTGGGTGTGTGTTTGTGCGCACGCCTCACACAGCCACTCGGTAGTGTTGGCGCTCCACGTGCGCGGTTGGGATGCGGGCCCTCTAGGGAGGTAGGGGTTGTGTGGTCCACCGTGCGGTTTGGGATGTTTTGACGGGAGGGTTCTGTGGTTCTGGGGTGCTGGCAACATGAGTGTTTTGAGCGGGATAGAGGAGGTGTTGCGTCGTATGGGAGGGGTTGTGATGCGGGTTACGGGATGCTGTGTGTGTTGTGGGGGGGGGGGTTTGCTGGCTAAGGGAGTGTGTGTTTGGTGCTCCAGAGGGGGGAGTGTGTTGTCCGGTGGTGTCGGTGAAAGTGATGAGCAGTGTCTGCGGTACCGGGAGAGGTGTGGCGTGCGTTGGTGGTGTGCATTGGTGGGGGGGGGGTGGTTGTTAACAGGTGGTGTGCGTTCCGTGATGGTGCGGTGTGTGGAGGTGAGCGTGCGTTGTGTGGAGGTAACCGTGCGGTGTTGTGTGAGGGTGGGTAGTGTTGCAGTGGTGAAAAGAATATATATATAGGTAAGAGTCTGTACCTGATTCCGCAGTTGTTTTGGTGGTATCAGGTGGTGAGTGTTTTGTGGGCTGAGAGGTCAGAGCTGTGAAGCGTTTCCAGGGTTAGGTGCTGTGAAGCGGTTCCCAAAGCTCAGTGAGGGTTGGGAGAGTGTGGCAGTGGGGTTGGTGTGTTGGGCGCAGGCCAATGAGAGGGGGGCGGGTGTGGGGCCAAGGGAGCAATGTAATTGGCCTGAGGCAGTGGTGTGAGGTGTGCGGGGGCGGGTGGGCCAAGGGAGCAATGTCATTGGCCTGAGGCAGGACCAATCTTATTGCCGCTAGGGACACAGGGAGGGACACAGGGAGACACATACAGACATAGCCACATATGACTGTTTGAGAAATATATAGTAGATATATACATTATAGTGTAGGTGCCTGCATTAAACGGGTTGCCTTGACGTGGCATGCAGGCTTACAAATGCTTTGGCCAAAGGGTTTAACCAAATACCCTTTTTCATGAGAATATTATTTTATATTAGCCTAATTGGTAGTAGCGAAGGAATCGTTCTTTTTGTTTTTCTATATGTAAGGCCTATCTTTTTACCTGCAGCAAACTTCTTTAGGGAGGAGCGCGGTATTATGTACAGTTTCTCACTAATATTGGGCAATCCTTTTCCTTACTGCATACTCCCATAGGGCATTTTAAATGTAGTATCTCTGAAACGTCGTAGGGGTAGGTTTAAATGCTCATCTGCTAGGTACACGCACCACACACATGGTAACATACGTATCTACACGCACCACCCATATCTGCGATTGGGAGGGGGGGTACAAGTGTTGACGTGTTACACTTGGTATTAATATTTGATCAATTATGACATTAAAAATCACTTACTTCTTTTCCATACACATTCTCATTCTCTTGGATTCTGTACTGTACTTAATTTGCCATTTAGAGAGGGTGGGAGTATAACAAACTATTGACTGTTACTACATTATGCACGCAGTTCAATACGTTTGCACGACCTCCCCCCCCCTTACCATTCTGATGAATCTCTGAAAGACAAAATTATTTCACCAGGATTAGCTGATGGAAGGCCTTCAGTATGTCTCTCTAAAGTTTATGCACACACACTCCCCCCCCACACACTCCCCCCCACACACACACTCCCCCCCCACACACACACTCCCCACACACACACTCCCGCCCCCACAAACACACACACCCCCACACACACCCCCACACACACTCCCCCCCCCCACACACACTCCCTCCCCCCCCACACACTCCATCCCCCCCCCACACACACACTCCCTCCCCCCACACACACACTCCCTAACCCCCCACACACAATCCCTCCCCCCCACACAAACACTCCCTCCCCCCCCCCCACACACAGACAAAGTGGAGTACAGCGACGGAATGCGGGGAGGGGGGCGGGGGACAGAGGAAAGGCCTGGTTTCTGAGCGTCCCACTGCACCCGCCAGCGATCGCGCACCACCACTGCCTGCCCCCACGCCCATCTCCCGCACCATGCGGACCGGGGGCAAAGGGAGTGCCAAGGGTGCAAGGGAGGGGGGGGCGCCAAGGGGTGAGCAGAAAGGTAGTGAGCGGCAAGGGGGGTGAGCGGCAAGGGAGGGTGAGCGGCAAGGGGGGTGAGCGGCAAGGGGGGTGAGCGCCTCTGCCACGGTTCCCTGTGGCTTCCCGCCCGGCGGGGGACACCGTGCAACAGGCAGAGGAGCGGGAAGGCAGACACACACACTCCCTGTGTGCTCTGCACAAAGCAGAAGCCCCGCTCCCGGCTTCCTCTGACCTGCCTCCGACCAATCCCCTGCATCCCGGCCGGCATTCTAAGCCCCGCCTCCTTTCAAACCCATGCTTGCCCTTCATCCAATCGGTAACTGGATGTGGAACTGGGGCGCTCCCTAAAATATGTGGCTAAAAAATGCTTAGACGCCTAGGAATTATTAAATATTAAAAAATTGTAGAAAATGTGTAATAGTATAAAATAGTATAAAATTGTATACTGGCCCTTTTTGTTGATTTTGCTGCTGCTTGACCTTGAAGAAGACAACCCCGAGTCCTTCTTATGGTTGCAATTGGAGTGTGAAGATGGTCAGCGCAAACTCGTGGAACTCAAGATGATGATGAAGAATATAACAGAATAAAATAAAATAATATACAGTATTAGTGCATGCATCAACGTGTGTGGGGGGAAGGGGCGAGGAGGGGGGGAGGGATGGGAGGGAAGGGGTATTAGTGAATGCCACTAAATAAACAGCAAATGAAACATAAGCAATTAGTTTCAGCGACTCACACAGGCTTGTGTAAGACTTCACCCTCAACGATGGATGTGGTGGGTAAATACAGACTCCTGAAGCGGAGTAACACTAGACAAAAAACTCACACGGCCTAATGTGAGTTTGTTCCCTCAGTGGGTGATGTCAGCCTGCTCAGGTAATGTGGATACGTCTCAGTATTCTACCCCCAGTGGGTGTGGTGTATGAGGGGCTCCTCTCCCAGACGCCCATAGACCAAAGGATGGGCAAAGTCTGAATTAGTAGCTATAAAAGTCTTTATTGAAAACAGTTTAAAACATAAAACGTGAAAAACAATGAACACACTCACACAAATGGCAACTCTTGTTGACCAGCATCAGCCGCGTGGTTATCCAGCAAGACCTCTTCCTCCATTTGCGTTCTCACTGACGCGTCCGGCAGTGGAACCCGAAGGGAGGATCTGAACCAGATGTCCCGCGGTTGGCTGGGTCCCTCTCTCAATGAGCTCCGGCAGGCAACAACGCGTTTCGCAGTAAGCTTCGTCATGTTCCTGCCGGATGCTCATTGTACATGGTATATATAGGCGCAGGGACTTGATTATTTAATAGATTGATTACAAACAGTGTAAACACCTGGCTTTCTATCCCCCGCTTTAATTACTGTCTCCCTCAGTGTAATTGGAGCACACTGCTAAATGGGTTAATAAAGATATTGCTATCATAACAGTTAAAAATCAATATCAATCTCTTTCAGCCCTTTCGAAAAAAGGGACAATTATTGTGGTGCTTCTATTTGAGCAAAACATTGCTCATAACTATGTTAAAAACATTTCTTCATTGTTATCCCTCAAAACATTATTGGCTAGGTGATCAACATATGAACAGAGTTCCAGCAAGCATATAGTAGATATAAGTACATATGCATACATTTCATTATACAGGAAACATGATTCAGAGACCGGGCTGGCTATCCCACGCTTCAATAGCCCTCCGTTGAACAGGTAAATACAGATATTAGATGTCTTTCGGCATGTTATCACAGAAACAGAAATAATTCAAAAACAATTTAAAAATCAATCACTTTCAGCCCATTCAAAAAGGGGGGCAAGTGTCATGATTGTTCTATTTGAGCAGGGCACTGCTCATAACGTAGTTACAACTTGTTATTACAGATGTAAACAGCATATAGACAGAGTGTACAGCTATAGTTGGATGTACATACATTTCATGATAGATTGGGGAAGCTCTCGGTATAGTATGTTAGTGTATAATAAAGAACTTGAAAACGATATTCACAGTAAAACCGGAGAGTGGTATCCCTCAATATGGCTAATTGTTGGGGAACATTTCATTCATTTGTTGAGCAATAATGCCCTCTTGTGGGTAAACTCTACAGCTACAGGGCTGAATGCTTCCATGTAGTGGATCACGGTTACATTTGGGCTTAAATGTTTCTGTCCTAGGAGTGTTTATAAATTGTTTTAGAGCAAACCTCTATGTGAATAATTTTACATAACATTTGATGATAATGCGATTTTAGTTGTATGTACAATCATATGAGGAAATGACCTTGTTTGATTCGACTTTCCATGGTATTTACAGAATGAATGCTTAGTTCATTAGGATAGGGAACTTGATACAAAAAACAAATTCACAAAAGTTTCAAGGGTTTTCTATTCCTAATGCCCCTCAAAATGATGTTAGTACATTGGAAACTTGCTGTCCCCAATTTCTTGGGCAATAGCCTCGTCTAGTGGACAAACTGGAGAACTAAATGGTTCATTTTAGATGGCATCTAAGTGCAATTGATCACAGTTAAAAATGCATTCTGGCCATGTCTTAGTAATAAGATGTAAACCTCTCGTAAATGGCTCTGTAGCCTCAAACGTATAAGTAGTTCATCATAAAATTTGCATCATTACAATGCGTCATAAAAAATGTAAAAAAATATATTAAAAAATATATATACATCAGGGATAAAAAATCAATGATCAAATAATATACATCAATACAATTTGTCAAGCAATCTAAAAGGTAAGTTGCCACGCCGATATAAGTCGGTATGTTCAAAAGGAGCTGGTTCAAGGTGGATTCCTATTATGAAAGTGGGAGGGGGAATTGGGGATTGGGGATGAAAACAGATCAGTAGGGGACAGGGAGAGATAAAAGATTAAAGGAAAGCTCCAATGTCGATATCTACATTGAGACCTTTAGGGGCCAAGCTTTTCAATTTGTAAATCCAAAATGTTTATTTTTTGGATAAAGTTGTCAGTCTGTCCCCACCCCTCCAGTGTGGTGGGACTAATTCAATGCCCCTAAATACAAGGCCTGATGGATCTCCTTGGTGGTGTAGTGCAAAGTGTTTTGATACACTGCGTGTCATTAATTTACGCCTTATGTTCCTAGGTGCTCCAGTATGCGTACCCGTAAGGGTCGGCTGGTACGCCTTACATACTGGAGTCCACAAGGGCAGTTCAGTAAATACACTACGAATTCTGTCTTGCAGTTTATGAAATGGGAAATTTTGAACTGTTCCCCTGTTATATTGGAGCTAAACTGTATTTTCTCTTTTGTACCCTGTTTGCAGGCGCTACAGTACATCTGTGGAAACCTTTCGCTTTCGGCAACCAGTTTGCTTCCTGACCTGCTTTCTCCGTTCCTGGTTGGAAAAGGCTTGGTGCTAACCGCCTTTTGATATTGTCAGCCCTTTTGTATATCACTTTAGGTTTTTCTGGGAGGTGCTCTTTCAAAGTAGGGTCTCCCTGTAGGAGATGCCAGTGTTTGTTTAGAATATGCTGTATACTCCCAGCATCTTGACTGTATTGTGTAAGGAAAGCAATGTTAAAATCCTCTCTGGGTTTCGGTGGGTTTGTTTTTAAAATATCACTACGTTTAAGCAGGCCTACTTCCGTAATTGCTTTGTTCATTTCGTCGGTGTCGTAATTTTTTTCAATAAAGCGATTCTTCAAAATCTATCATGAAATGTATGTACATACAACTATAGCTGTACACTCTGTCTATATGCTGTTTACATCTGTAATAACAAGTTGTAACTACGTTATGAGCAGTGCTCTGCTCAAATAGAACAATCACGACACTTGCCCCCCTTTTTGAATGGGCTGAAAGTGATTGATTTTTAAATTGTTTTTGAATTATTTCTGTTTCTGTGATAACATGCCGAAAGACATCTAATATCTGTATTTACCTGTTCAACGGAGGGCTATTGAAGCGTGGGATAGCAATCCCGGTCTCTGAATCATGTTTCCTGTATAATGAAATGTATGCATATGTACTTATATCTACTATATGCTTGCTGGAACTCTGTTCATATGTTGATCACCTAGCCAATAATGTTTTGAGGGATAACAATGAAGAAATGTTTTTAACATAGTTATGAGCGATGTTTTGCTCAAATAGAAGCACCACAATAATTCCCCTTTTTTCGAAAGGGCTGAAAGAGATTGATATTGATTTTTAACTGTTATGATAGCATGTAGTACGGCACGGGAAAAAAAGTGTATTAAAGGCGCCAAAAGGATAAAGGATATATCACACCAAATGCAGGGCCAAGGTGAGGCTCAGGATGGATGAGTAGTGCTTGAAAGAAAAAAAAGACAAAAATACAAAACATAGCGTAATACTGTAAATAAACAGGACAAACAACATACAAGGCTAAAAACTAGCAGCTGAGATCAAGGTGAAAATTATTAAAAAAACATTTAATAGAACATACTGCACCGACACACTTTATTCGAGCAAATACCCAGTATGTACCTGGCAGATACCTGGAATGCGCTGCTCCTCACCTCTGACAAGCCCCGTTGCGTTTGCCTTCCCAGCCTGGGTTCATGCCTGGCTGATGGGCGGCTGATCTGTTAAATGATAATGATTAGGATTTAATAGGCTGCAATGCTTCGCGTGTCTACCAGATGGCATAAATTCATGAATTGTAATGCAGTATATATATATACTGTGCAGTATTGCAGCCAGCGGGAATAAAATGCTTCAATCCTTGCTGGAAAATAACCCAATGCACTCGGGCAGAAAACAGTCACAAACCTCAATACCCCCGGGTATACCCGAATTCGTGGGACTAGCCGAGCTCGAATAAAGTATGTCGCCAGTGTATAATAGAATACTATGACAATGGACATAAAAAATATATATATAAAAAATACACAGAAATATAAAATGACCAAATGGTTAATGATCATTGGTTAGGACCAGCACACTGCGACACCGGGTGAAGTGCCCACTCACCGGACGAAAGATGTTAACAGGCGGTGGATAATTTGGAGAGTATCCACTCTCTGCTGCTCAAACAGCTACTGCACCGGAACTGGTCTGCAGAGGAGGCGCTGCACACGCCTGCCGGTATGTGTGTGTGTACTCCTGATCTCTGCTCACGGGAAAGATGCCGTAGAGGTGATGGTGATTTCTCAGCAGCAGATTTGTCTGCGGTAAACACCAGCTGATTCGCATCCGGATCGGCTGACAAGAGAGGCGGTAGGCTCGGCGTCGCTGTGGGGGTCCTTAAAAGCCACCCTACACGTTTCGAAAGCGTGCTGCTTTCTTCCTCAGGGGTTCTGTACAAATGTCCGTTAATGTCCTTTAAATAGGAGTCCCAATCAATCCTTTTTCACCTGTAGCACGCCCGCACATGCACAGTGGATATTTCAGAAAGGTCAAACAAGTTCGAATTGCACATGCGCAATGCTACTATTTATCGAAAGTAAATACCATTCATAATATATATATATAGCATTTGTTTGCATACTGATCTCAGCTGGACAAATTAATATAAAATAAAAATATATATAGCTATTCCTAAACAGAGTGGTGAATACACTAATGTGATCTAAATAATTGAAATCAAAATATACTTGTGATTCATGTGAAAATGTTGTCTATTAACATATTGTTAAATATATAAAATAATCTAATTTATATGTGATATCTTAAATGTATTATATAATTTAAATAATTGTGTTTATTAAATTTGTGTATTAATAAGTGTACTATTATTGTCTAGTGATGTGATTAGAATTTATAAAGTTATGATATATAAATGTACAAAAACTATCAAAGTGATAATTATGTGTGATATAAACTAGTAATAAAGATTCCCCTATGTAATAGAGGAGTGGTTTATAATAATTATGTGCAATTGATAAACATAATACATAGACACATTATAACACATATATCATGTACAATTAATTCAATATGTGGTCTGATGCAAACCAAACATTATGCACAAAAAAAAATTTGGAAACAAATTGGATAAATTTCATAGAAAATCAAGTTACCAAAAAAGGTTTCAAATCGAAGTCGACGTTGAGGCCCAATGGGGATAGGGTACGGAGTTCATATATCCAATAGGATTCCCTCCTCCCCAATTGGCTCACAGCGTTTCCTCCCCTCCAATTTGGAGTGATGGTCTCAATTGCCTTGCATTTTAAACCTGCAGGGTTTTGTGCGTGCACTTGTAGAAAATGATGCGATACGTTGTGCGTGGTTAACCCTCTTTTTATGTTATATATATGTTCATATAGACGTCTTTGGACAGATCTAGTAGTCATACCCACATATTGCAGACCACAGGGACATTCAAGCAAATAAACTGCAAAGGAACTTTTACAAGTGATGTGATGTTTAATAGAATAATTTTTTAGAGTATTGTTAGATGTAAAATTGGATGTTTTACTACTATATTTGCACGCAGTACAGCTTTTACAAGGAAAATCTCCCTTATATGTGACTTCTTTGCGTGGAGTTGCCTGTAAGGTTGGACAGCTTGGAGCCAACTTACGTCCAATGTTAGGAGCTCTGGTGAAATAATTTGAGGGTGTTCGGGAAAAATGCCCTCTAACTCCTTATCCTTTTTTAGAATTGGCCAATATTTTTTAAAGATTTTCCGTATGTTTGGTGCCATTTGGTTGTATTGGGTAACGAAGGCTAAGTTAGCAGAATTGGTCTTATTTTTATTTTTATATTTCAATAGACTCGACCTCTCCATTGTTGCAACTTCCATTATTGTACTGTCTAGATCTTTAGAGGAATATTCCCTTTCTATAAATTTTTTCTTTAGATCTTCTGCTTGGGTATGAAATGTTTCAACACTAGAGCTATTTCTTTTTAGTCTGATAAATTGACCCTTGGGTATGTTTTTAACCCAACTTGGGTTATGGTGACTGCGTGCATGCAAATAATTGTTTGCTTGTACCGGTTTGAAGTATGTGCTGGTTTCTATGTTATTATTTTTAATTGAAATATTTAGATCTAAATACTCTATTGAGGATAGACTAGAATTGAAAGTGAATCCAAGATTGTAGTTGTTATTATTCATGTATGTTTTAAATTCTTCTAATTGTAACAAAGTGCCGGACCAAATAAAAATAATATCGTCTATGTAGCGCCGCCATAGGACCAAATTTGCTCCATAGGGACAGCCGGACCAAATGTGGTGTTTTTCCCAGCTGCCCATAAATAGATTTGCATAACTTGGAGCAAATTTGGTACCCATGGTGGTGCCACATATCTGTAAAAAATAATCTTTATTGAAATTAAAAAAATTGTGAGTTAATATAAATTTTATACCTGAAACAATAAATGAATTTAAATCTGCAGAAACAGACGGATCTTCATTTAATGTTTCCACAATGGCTGCCAACCCTTGATCATGATTAATGATGGTGTATAGCGAATTGACGTCAGCTGTTACTAAATGGTAATGTGAATGCCACTGAATGTCCTGAAGGGTCTGCAATATGTGGGTAGTGTCTCGTACATATGAGGGCAACTGCACAATGTATGGTAGTAATTTATTATCTATGTACTGGGATAAATGTGAAGTTAAGGACTGTATACCGGATATTATTGGACGGCCAGGGGGAAATTCTAGATTTTTGTGTATTTTTGGTATTATATAAAACAGGGGTATGCGAGGATATAGGTTATAAAGAAAATCAAATTCTTGTTGTGTGATGATATTCTGGTTTAGACCTATTGTTAAGAAATTAAAAAGTAACTGCTGATATTGTACAGTAGGATCAGAGGGGAGGGGTTGATAAGTGGACAAATCTCCCAGAATTCTCAAAGATTCTTCAATATAATAAGATTTGTCCATAATTACCAACCCCCCCCCCCCCTTATCAGCTGGTTTGATAATAATAGCATCATTTTCCTCAAGTGCACGCAGAGTGTTTTTGTCATCTATACTGAGGTTATCATGTTTGATCTTAAAATTACGGCTTTGAGTTTCCATGTCATCCGTAACCATATGTGCAAAGGTATCCACAAAGGTGCCGCTAACAAATTTGGGGTAAAAAGTGGATGGATTTTTAAAGGTTTTATTAACTGGGGGTGTTGTTGAAATAGGCAGATTTATATTGGTGTCTACTTTGGACAACGCATCCCTGAGGAAATATTTTTTAAGACACAATTTCCGTATGTACCATTGGATGTCTACATAAAGTTTGAAACTATCTGGGCCCGTAACTGGTGCGAATGATAAACCTTTAGATAATATTTTACTTTCTTTTTCGGAAATGGGGTACTTACTAATATTGAAGATGTTATTAAGTGTTGTTTTGGATTTTAGTGTTTTATTACCTTTTCCATTCTTTCGCCCTCCTCTCGTTCCTCTAAGGTGTTTTTTCTTTTTTTTGTTGTGTGAATCCCTTATGGAGCTGTCTTTTCCCAGTAGATCCCTTATTGCTTCCTTGGCATTTTTTGGGTCCCTGGATTGTCTCCAATCTAAAAAAGAGAATGTGGCCCTCTCTTCCTCTCGACTGGACGTAGCTGTATGGCGTTCTTTATCTAAATCAATAAGTGGTTGATATTTGTTATGGTGGTTATATTGATCAAAGACATTTTCCATCTCTTTCTCTAATTGATTGAGTGATGACAAGGGGGGAGCTGTGACGTTAGACCTAGTAGGTTGGATAACCACATTGGTTTTTGGCTGCATAAATATTTTTCTTTGTGGTTTTGGGGACACAAATAGTACTGGCTCAGTAGAGTTTTGTCTGAGGCTAGAACTAGTTTTCCTATAGTTTGATGGTATCTTGTGAGAATAATCTTTAGGATACTTCTCTTTAGTAGACTTATATCTCTCGGAATCTTGTTTTGTTTTTTTCCAATTTCTATAGCAACCTGTGGCGTAGTCAACTTTGTCATGTTGGAACTTAATTTGTTTTGAAATAATGGTATCCTTTTGAAGTTTATCCATTTTGTTCTTAATACGAGTTTCTAACAAAGGTAACTCACTATGGTCTTTATATTTCTCAAAATAACCCTTCATGTCATTTATTTCTTTGTCTAATGTCTCAAGACAAACTTTGGTGTGATACTGCTGCGGCCGAGTTTATTCGAGCATTTGCCCGTTCTCGGCCGCAGCAGTAAACTGGCGCGCGCCGGAGGGTGCCGGGCGCGCGCCGAAGCAGCGGAAGAGCGCCCTCCGATCGGGGCGCTCTCCCTCCCGCTGCCGGGTCCGCCGGGTCCCCCGGAACCCCCTGCCGCCGTCCCCCACATCGCGGGACACCAGGGCTCCCTCGGGGAGCCCTGGACGCGCGTGCAGGGGGCGCAGGCTCCCGATGATGCGTGACCGCGCGTGCACGCCGAGGGGCGGCCACTAGCAAGCCGGGAAATCTACCGGCTTGCGGAACTGGCCGCAGGGCAATAAACTGTGTCGGTAGTGTATATCCTTTATCCTTTTGGCGCCTTTAATACACTTTTTTTCCCTTGTATTCCATTCTGACCTAGGGGGTCAGTTTTAGTATTTAGGCAGCCCCTGCAAAGAATCCACTTTGCAAGGTTGTATTTACATATTGTGTACTAATTATCTAGTTAGCGCTCACCTGCTCTGTGCCTCCAATTGTTCTTTCCCCTTTAAGTGAGCTGCTTTTTAGCTGTATTATGTCTCTATTGTTCGCTCAGCGAGTCAGTAGAAACATTGATATTAATCGTATATTTTCTGAGGATAATGTCCCCATTGTGGCTGACAATGTTCAAACAGATATACAAGAAATGGCCGACCAATTAGAAAAACTGCTTATTAATGAAAATAAACAACTCTGGGATGCAATTACCATTGAAAAATATGTGGAACAAAAACGTATACCACGTGGTTTAAGATTATTCAAAAAGCCCACCACTGATTTTCAGAGTGAATCATTCATTCTTGAATGGAATCGCATACTCGACAATTGTTCATTTGAATTGATGCGTCTGCTAATTTCAAAACGCAAAGTTTGTCTTGAGACATTAGACAAAGAAATAAATGACATGAAGGGTTATTTTGAGAAATATAAAGACCATAGTGAGTTACCTTTGTTAGAAACTCGTATTAAGAACAAAATGGATAAACTTCAAAAGGATACCATTATTTCAAAACAAATTAAGTTCCAACGGGACAAAGTTGACTACGCCACAGGTTGCTATAGAAATTGGAAAAAAACAAAACACGATTCCGAGAGATATAAGTCTACTAAAGAGAAGTATCCTAAAGATTATTCTCACAAGATACCATCAAACTATAGGAAAACTAGTTCTAGCCTCAGACAAAACTCTACTGAGCCAGTACTATTTGTGTCCCCAAAACCACAAAGAAAAATATTTATGCAGCCAAAAACCAATGTGGTTAACCAACCTACTAGGTCTAACGTTACAGCTCCCCCCATGTCATCACTCAATCAATTAGAGAAAGAGATGGAAAATGTCTTTGATCAATATAACCACTATAACAAATATCAACCACTTATTGATTTAGATAAAGAACGCCATACAGCTACGTCCAGTCGAGAGGAAGAGAGGGCCACATTCTCTTTTTTAGATTGGAGACAATCCAGGGACCCAAAAAATGCCAAGGAAGCAATAAGGGATCTACTGGGAAAAGACAGCTCCATAAGGGATTCACACAACAAAAAAAAGAAAAAACACCTTAGAGGAACGAGAGGAGGGCGAAAGAATGGAAAAGGTAATAAAACACTAAAATCCAAAACAACACTTAATAACATCTTCAATATTAGTAAGTACCCCATTTCCGAAAAAGAAAGTAAAATATTATCTAAAGGTTTATCATTCGCACCAGTTACGGGCCCAGATAGTTTCAAACTTTATATAGACGTCCAACGGTACATACGGAAATTGTGTCTTAAAAAATATTTCCTCAGGGATGCGTTGTCCAAAGTAGACACCAATATAAATCTGCCTATTTCAACAACACCCCCAGTTAATAAAACCTTTAAAAATCCATCCACTTTTTCCCCCAAATTTGTTAGCAGCCCCTTTGTGGATACCTTTGCACATATGGTTACGGATGACATGGAAACTCAAAGCCGTAATTTTAAGATCAAACATGATAACCTCAGTATAGATGACAAAAACACTCTGCGTGCACTTGAGGAAAATGATGCTATTATTATCAAACCAGCTGATAAGGGGGGGGGGGTTGGTAATTATGGACAAATCTTATTATATTGAAGAATCTTTGAGAATTCTGGGAGATTTGTCCACTTATCAACCCCTCCCCTCTGATCCTACTGTACAATATCAGCAGTTACTTTTTAATTTCTTAACAATAGGTCTAAACCAGAATATCATCACGCAACAAGAATTTGATTTTCTTTATAACCTATATCCTCGCATACCCCTGTTTTATATAATACAAAAAATACACAAAAATCTAGAATTTCCCCCTGGCCGTCCAATAATTTTCGGTATAGAGTCCTTAACTTCACATTTATCCCAGTACATAGATAATAAATTACAACCATACGTTGTGCAGTTGCCCTCATATGTACGAGACACTACCCACATATTGCAGACCCTTCAGGACATTCAGTGGCATTCACATTACCATTTAGTAACAGCTGACGTCAATTCGCTATACACCATCATTAATCATGATCAAGGGTTGGCAGCCATTGTGGAAACATTAAATGAAGTTCCGTCTGTTTCTGCAGATTTAAATTCATTTATTGTTTCAGGTATAAAATTTATATTAACTCACAATTTTTTTAATTTCAATAAAGATTATTTTTTACAGATATGTGGCACCACCATGGGTACCAAATTTGCTCCAAGTTATGCAAATCTATTTATGGGCAGCTGGGAAAACACCACATTTGGTTCGGCTGTCCCTATGGAGCAAATTTGGTCCTATGGTGGCGCTACATAGACGATATTATTTTTATTTGGTCCGGCACTTTGTTACAATTAGAAGAATTTAAAACATACATGAATAATAACAACTACAATCTTGGATTCACTTTCAATTCTAGTCTATCCTCAATAGAGTATTTAGATCTAAATATTTCAATTAAAAATAATAACATAGAAACCAGCACATACTTCAAACCGGTACAAGCAAACAATTATTTGCATGCACGCAGTCACCATAACCCAAGTTGGGTTAAAAACATACCCAAGGGTCAATTTATCAGACTAAAAAGAAATAGCTCTAGTGTTGAAACATTTCATACCCAAGCAGAAGATCTAAAGAAAAAATTTATAGAAAGGGAATATTCCTCTAAAGATCTAGACAGTACAATAATGGAAGTTGCAACAATGGAGAGGTCGAGTCTATTGAAATATAAAAATAAAAATAAGACCAATTCTGCTAACTTAGCCTTCGTTACCCAATACAACCAAATGGCACCAAACATACGGAAAATCTTTAAAAAATATTGGCCAATTCTAAAAAAGGATAAGGAGTTAGAGGGCATTTTGCCCGAACACCCTCAAATTATTTTCACCAGAGCTCCTAACATTGGACGTAAGTTGGCTCCAAGCTGTCCAACCTTACAGGCAACTCCACGCAAAGAAGTCACATATAAGGGAGATTTTCCTTGTAAAAGCTGTACTGCGTGCAAATATAGTAGTAAAACATCCAATTTTACATCTAACAATACTCTAAAAAATTATTCTATTAAACATCACATCACTTGTAAAAGTTCCTTTGCAGTTTATTTGCTTGAATGTCCCTGTGGTCTGCAATATGTGGGTATGACTACTAGATCTGTCCAAAGACGTCTATATGAACATATATATAACATAAAAAGAGGGTTAACCACGCACAACGTATCGCATCATTTTCTACAAGTGCACGCACAAAACCCTGCAGGTTTAAAATGCAAGGCAATTGAGACCATCACTCCAAATTGGAGGGGAGGAAACGCTGTGAGCCAATTGGGGAGGAGGGAATCCTATTGGATATATGAACTCCGTACCCTATCCCCATTGGGCCTCAACGTCGACTTCGATTTGAAACCTTTTTTGGTAACTTGATTTTCTATGAAATTTATCCAATTTGTTTCCAAATTTTTTTTTGTGCATAATGTTTGGGTTGCATCAGACCACATATTGAATTAATTGTACAGTACATGATATATGTGTTATAATGTGTCTATGTATTATGTTTATCAATTGCACATAATTATTATAAACCACTCCTCTATTACATAGGGGAATCTTTATTACTAGTTTATATCACACATAATTATCACTTTGATAGTTTTTGTACATTTATATATCATAACTTTATAAATTCTAATCACATCACTAGACAATAATAGTACACTTATTAATACACAAATTTAATAAACACAATTATTTAAATTATATAATACATTTAAGATATCACATATACATTAGATTATTTTATATTGTGACAAACGCCCCTCTTTTGTAGTGCTGACGTCTGTCTGGGTTCTTCCCGACACAGTCTTCTAGGGTTAATTATACAACAAACAGGATCATGCAAAGTATTATGCTGCTTAACTCAGGCTTCTGCCTGCTTTATTTTCATCCAAGTAAGGTACTGCAGCTTTAACATGTGTAGGTTAGAGGTACTCAGATACTTTCATTCAGCAGTTCACACATTTCAGTGTTACAATATTTCCCACACTGTTATTTCAAGAAATAAAACCAAAATCATATAAGCAAAATCCTATCCCTTTCAGGGATCTAACTACACATCAGAATCAGTCTCTCTAACAGCTGCTGGCCAACTAAACTGGTTCCCCAGCTTAAAACAATGCTCTCTCATTTAGGGTCACAAGATACAGCACAGTCTTGTAGCAACAGCAGTAACCATTTGTTTTGTCTTATCTGTATGTGGTGTCCAGGCAAATCCTCTGGTACTGTGATACGTGGCGGGCCGTCAACCCTGACACTGGAAACAGGGGAGCAGCGATACCCCCAGCCTCCAGGCTCAAAGGAGAGAGAGTGAAATGCAAAACCTCTCTGCTCTAAATACCTGTGCATGTGATTAGAAGAGCAGGTGAGGGAGAACTAGAGCCATTGTAATCTGTGGTCTGGATTTTCCATCCAGCTGCCTGAGTTAATGTGAAGCTGTGGAACGGATCATTTTTAGCTATTCCTGCACTTTCTGCTCTAAAATGGGGCAGAAAGCTGCCTAACATCTTTGGACTATGTCACAATATATTTAACAATATGTTAATAGACAACATTTTCACATGAATCACAAGTATATTTTGATTTCAATTATTTAGATCACATTAGTGTATTCACCACTCTGTTTAGGAATAGCTATATATATTTTTATTTTATATTAATTTGTCCAGCTGAGATCAGTATGCAAACAAATGCTATATATATATTATGAATGGTATTTACTTTCGATAAATAGTAGCACTGCGCATGTGCAATTCGAACTTGTTTGACCTTTCTGAAATATCCACTGTGCATGTGCGGGCGTGCTACAGGTGAAAAAGGATTGATTGGGACTCCTATTTAAAGGACATTAACGGACATTTGTACAGAACCCCTGAGGAATAAAGCAGCACGCTTTCGAAACGTGTAGGGTGGCTTTTAAGGACCCCCACAGCGACGCCGAGCCTACCGCCTCTCTTGTGAGCCGATCCGGATGCGGATCAGCTGGTGTTTACCGCAGACGAATCTGCTGCTGAGAAATCACCATCACCTCCACGGCATCTTTCCCGTGAGCAGAGATCAGGAGTACACACACACATACCGGCAGGCGTGTGCAGCGCCTCCTCTGCAGACCCGTTCCGGTGCAGTAGCTGTTTGAGCAGCAGAGAGTGGATACTCGCCAAATTATCCACCGCCTGTTAACATCTTTCGTCCGGTGAGTGGGCACTTCACCCGGTGTCGCAGTGTGCTGGTCCTAACCAATGATCATTAACCAATTGGTCATTTTATATTTCTGTGTATTTTTTATATATATATTTTTTATGTCCATTGTCATAGTATTCTATTATATGTTCTATTAAATGTTTTTTTAATAATTTTCACCTTGATCTCAGCTGCTAGTTTTTAGCCTTGTATGTTGTTTGTCCTGTTTATTTACAGTATTACGCTATGTTTTGTATTTTCGTCTTTTTTTCTTTCAAGCACTACTCATCCATCCTGAGCCTCACCTTGGCCCTGCATTTGGTGTGATATATCCTTTATCCTTTTGGCGCCTTTAATACACTTTTTTCCCCGTGCCGTACTACATGCTATCATAACAGTTAAAAATCAATATCAATCTCTTTCAGCCCTTTCGAAAAAAGGGGAATTATTGTGGTGCTTCTATTTGAGCAAAACATCGCTCATAACTATGTTAAAAACATTTCTTCATTGTTATCCCTCAAAACATTATTGGCTAGGTGATCAACATATGAACAGAGTTCCAGCAAGCATATAGTACAGTAGATATAAGTACCTATGCATACATTTCATTATACAGGAAACATGATTCAGAGACCGGGTTGGCTATCCCACGCTTCAATAGCCCTCCGTTGAACAGGTAAATACAGATATTAGATGTCTTTCGGCATGTTATCACAGAAACAGAAATAATTCAAAAACAATTTAAAAATCAATCACTTTCAGCCCATTCAAAAAGGGGGGCAAGTGTCGTGATTGTTCTATTTGAGCAGAGCACTGCTCATAACGTAGTTACAACTTGTTATTACAGATGTAAACAGCATATAGACAGAGTGTACAGCTATAGTTGTATGTACATACATTTCATGATAGATTTTGAAGAATCGCTTTATTGAAAAAAATTACGACACCGACGAAATGAACAAAGCAATTAGGGAAGTAGGCCTGCTTAAACGTAGTGATATTTTAAAAACAAACCCACCGAAACCCAGAGAGGATTTTAACATTGCTTTCCTAACACAATACAGTCAAGATGCTGGGAGTATACAGCATATTCTAAACAAACACTGGCATCTCCTACAGGGAGACCCTACTTTGAAAGAGCACCTCCCAGAAAAACCTAAAGTGATATACAAAAGGGCTGACAATATCAAAAGGCGGTTAGCACCAAGCCTTTTCCAACCAGGAACGGAGAAAGCAGGTCAGGAAGCAAACTGGTTGCCGAAAGCGAAAGGTTTCCACAGATGTACTGTAGCGCCTGCAAACAGGGTACAAAAGAGAAAATACAGTTTAGCTCCAATATAACAGGGGAACAGTTCAAAATTTCCCATTTCATAAACTGCAAGACAGAATTCATAGTGTATTTACTGAACTGCCCTTGTGGACTCCAGTATGTAAGGCGTACCAGCCGACCCTTATGGGTACGCATACTGTAGCACCTAGGGAACATAAGGCGTAAATTAATGACACGCAGTGTATCAAAACACTTTGCACTACACCACCAAGGAGATCCATCAGGCCTTGTATTTAGGGGCATTGAATTAGTCCCACCACACTGGAGGGGTGGGGACAGACTGACAACTTTATCCAAAAAATAAACATTTTGGATTTACAAATTGAAAAGCTTGGCCCCTAAAGGTCTCAATGTAGATATTGACATTGGAACTTTCCTTTAATCTTTTATCTCTCCCTGTCCCCTACTGATCTGTTTTCATCCCCAATCCCCAATTCCCCCTCCCACTTTCATAATAGGAATCCACCTTGAACCAGCTCCTTTTGAACATACCGACTTATATCGGCGTGGCAACTTAACTTTTAGATTGCTTGACAAATTGTATTGATGTATATTATTTGATCATTGATTTTTTATCCCTGATGTATATATATTTTTTTATATATTTTTTTAAATTTTTTATGACGCATTGTAATGATGCAAATTTTATGATGAACTACTTATACGTTTGAGGCTACAGAGCCATTTACGAGAGGTTTACATCTTATTACTAAGACATGGCCAGAATGCATTTTTAACTGTGATCAATTGCACTTAGATGCCATCTAAAATGAACCATTTAGTTCTCCAGTTTGTCCACTAGAGGAGGCTATTGCCCAAGAAATTGGGGACAGCAAGTTTCCAATGTACTAACATCATTTTGAGGGGCATTATGAATAGAAAACCCTTGAAACTTTTGTGAATTTGTTTTTTGTATCAAGTTCCCTATCCTAATGAACTAAGCATTCATTCTGTAAATACCATGGAAAGTCGAATCAAACAAGGTCATTTCCTCATATGATTGTACATACAACTAAAATCGCATTATCATCAAATGTTATGTAAAATTATTCACATAGAGGTTTGCTCTAAAACAATTTATAAACACTCCTAGGACAGAAACATTTAAGCCCAAATGTAACCGTGATCCACTACATGGAAGCATTCAGCCCTGTAGCTGTAGAGTTTACCCACAAGAGGGCATTATTGCTCAACAAATGAATGAAATGTTCCCCAACAATTAGCCATATTGAGGGATACCACTCTCCGGTTTTACTGTGAATATCGTTTTCAAGTTCTTTATTATACACTAACATACTATACCGAGAGCTTCCCCAATCTATCATGAAATGTATGTACATACAACTATAGCTGTACACTCTGTCTATATGTTGTTTACATCTGTAATAACAAGTTGTAACTACGTTATGAGCAGTGCTCTGCTCAAATAGAACAATCATGACACTTGCCCCCCTTTTTGAATGGGCTGAAAGTGATTGATTTTTAAATTGTTTTTGAATTATTTCTGTTTCTGTGATAACATGCCGAAAGACATCTAATATCTGTATTTACCTGTTCAACGGAGGGCTATTGAAGCGTGGGATAGCCAGCCCGGTCTCTGAATCATGTTTCCTGTATAATGAAATGTATGCATATGTACTTATATCTACTATATGCTTGCTGGAACTCTGTTCATATGTTGATCACCTAGCCAATAATGTTTTGAGGGATAACAATGAAGAAATGTTTTTAACATAGTTATGAGCAATGTTTTGCTCAAATAGAAGCACCACAATAATTGTCCCTTTTTTCGAAAGGGCTGAAAGAGATTGATATTGATTTTTAACTGTTATGATGGCAATATCTTTATTAACCCATTTAGCAGTGTGCTCCAATTACACTGAGGGAGACAGTAATTAAAGCGGGGGATAGAAAGCCAGGTGTTTACACTGTTTGTAATCAATCTATTAAATAATCAAGTCCCTGCGCCTATATATACCATGTACAATGAGCATCCGGCAGGAACATGACGAAGCTTACTGCGAAACGCGTTGTTCCCTGCCGGAGCTCATTGAGAGAGGGACCCAGCCAACCGCGGGACATCTGGTTCAGATCCTCCCTTCGGGTTCCACTGCCGGACGCGTCAGTGAGAACGCAAATGGAGGAAGAGGTCTTGCTGGATAACCACGCGGCTGATGCTGGGCAACAAGAGTTGCCATTTGTGTGAGTGTGTTCATTGTTTTTCACGTTTTATGTTTTAAACTGTTATCAATAAAGACTTTTATAGCTACTAATTCAGACTTTGCCCATCCTTTGGTCTATAGGCGTCTGAGAGAGGAGCCACTCATACACCACACCCACTGGGGGTAGAATACTGAGACGTATCCACATTACCTGAGCAGGCTGACATCACCCACTGAGGGAACAAACTCACATTAGGCCGTGTGAGTTTTTTGTCTAGTGTTACTCCGCTTCAGGAGTCTGTATTTACCCACCACATCCATCGTTGAGGGTGAAGTCTTACACAAGCCCGTGTGAGTCGCTGAAACTAATTGCTTATGTTTCATTTGCTGTTTATTTAGTGGCATTCACTAATACCCCTTCCCTCCCTTCCATCACCCCCTCCTCGCCCCTTCCCCCCACACACGTTGATGCATGCACTAATACTGTGTATTATTTTATTTTATTCTGTTATATTCTTCATCATCATCTTGAGTTCCACGAGTTTGCGCTGACCATCTTCACACTCCAATTGCAACCATAAGAAGGACTCGGGGTTGTCTTCTTCAAGGTCAAGCAGCAGCAAAATCAACAAAAAGGGCCAGTATACAATTTTATACTATTTTATACTATTACACATTTTCTACAATTTTTTAATATTTAATAATTCCTAGGCGTCTAAGCATTTTTTAGCCACATATTTTAGGGAGCGCCCCAGTTCCACATCCAGTTACCGATTGGATGAAGGGCAAGCATGGGTTTGAAAGGAGGCGGGGCTTAGAATGCTGGCCGGGATGCAGGGGATTGGTCGGAGGCAGGTCAGAGGAAGCCGGGAGCGGGGCTTCTGCTTTGTGCAGAGCACACAGGGAGTGTGTGTGTCTGCCTTCCCGCTCCTCTGCCTGTTGCACGGTGTCCCCCGCCGGGCGGGAAGCCACAGGGAACCGGGGCAGAGGCGCTCACCCCCCTTGCCGCTCACCCTCCCTTGCCGCTCACCCCCCTTGCCGCTCACTACCTTTCTGCTCACCCCTTGGCGCCCCCCCCTCCCTTGCACCCTTGGCGCTCCCTTTGCCCCCGGTCCGCATGGTGTGGGAGATGGGCGTGGGGGCAGGCAATGGTGGTGCGCGATCGCTGGCGGGTGCAGTGGGAGGCTCAAAAACCAGGCCTTTCCTCTGTTTCCCGTCCCCCTCCCCGCATTCCGTCGCTGTACTCCACTTTGTCTGTGTGTGGGGGGAGGGGGGAGTGTGTGTGGGGGGGGGAGGGAGTGTTTGTGTGGGGGGGAGGGATTGTGTGTGGGGGGTTAGGGAGTGTGTGTGTGGGGGGGAGGGAGTGTGTGTGTGGGGGGGGAGTGTGTGTGGGGGTGTGTGTGGGGGTGTGTGTGTGTTTGGGGGCGGGAGTGTGTGTGTGGGGAGTGTGTGTGTGGGGGGGGGGTGTGTGTGTGGGGGGGAGTGTGTGGGGGGGGAGTGTGTGTGCATATACTTTAGAGAGACATACTGAAGGCCTTCCATCAGCTAATCCTGGTGAAATAATTTTGTCTTTCAGAGATTCATCAGAATGGTAAGGGGGGGGGGGAGGTCGTGCAAACTTATTGAACTGCGTGCATAATGTAGTAACAGTCAATAGTTTGTTATACTCCCACCCTCTCTAAATGGCAAATTAAGTACAGTACAGAATCCAAGAGAATGAGAATGTGTATGGAAAAGAAGTAAGTGATTATTAATGTCATAATTGATCAAATATTAATACCAAGTGTAACACGTCAACACTTGTACCCCCCCTCCCAATCGCAGATATGGGTGGTGCGTGTAGATACGTATGTTACCATATATGTGGTGCGTGTACCTAGCAGATGAGCATTTAAACCTACTGCACCGACACACTTTATTCGAGCAAATACCCGGTATGTACCTGGCAGATACCTGGAATGCGCCGCTCCTCACCTCTGACAAGCCCCGTTGCATTTGCCTTCCCAGCCTGGGTTCATGCCTGGCTGATGGGCGGCTGATCTGTTAAATGATAATGATTAGGATTTAATAGGCTGCAATGCTTCGCGTGTCTACCAGATGGCATAAATTCATGAATTGTAATGCAGTTCATATATATATACTGTGCAGTATTGCAGCCAGCGGGAATAAAATGCTTCAATCCCTGCTTGGAAAATAACTCAATGTACTCGGGCAGAAAACAGTCACAAACCTCAATACACCCGGGTATATCCGAATTCGTGGGACTAGCCAAGCTTGAATAAAGTGTGTCGCCAGTGTACCACTACGACGTTTCAAAGATACTAAATTTAAAATGCCCTATGGGAGTATGCAGTAAGGAAAAGGATTGCCCAATATTAGTGAGAAACTGTACATAATACCGCGCTCCTCCCTAAAGAAGTTTGCTGCAGGTAAAAAGATAGGCCTTACATATAGAAAAACAAAAAGAACGATTCCTTCGCTACTACCAATTAGGCTAATATAAAATAATATTCTCATGAAAAAGGGTATTTGGTTAAACCCTTTGGCCAAAGCATTTGTAAGCCTGCATGCCACGTCAAGGCAACCCGTTTAATGCAGGCACCTACACTATATTGTATATATCTACTATATATTTCTCAAACAGTCATATGTGGCTATGTCTGTATGTGTCTCCCTGTGTCCCTCCCTGTGTCCCTAGCAGCAATAAGATTGGTCCTGCCTCAGGCCAATGACATTGCTCCCTTGGCCCACCCGCCCCCGCACACCTCACACCACTGCCTCAGGCCAATTACATTGCTCCCTTGGCCCCACACCAGCCCCCGCACACCTCTCATTGGCCTGCGCCCAACACACCAACCCCACTGCCACACTCTCCCAGCCCTCACTGAGCTTTGGGAACCGCTTCACAGCACCTAACCCTCACTGCTCTGGGAGATTTGGTAACGATTCACAGCACCTAACCCTGGAAACGCTTCACAGCTCTCACCTCTCAACCCACAAAACCCTCACCGCCTGATACCACCAAAACAACTGCGGAATCAGGTACAGACTCTTACCTATATATATATTCTTTTCACCACTGCAACACTACCGACCCTCACACAACACCGCACGGTCACCTCCACACAACGCACGCTCACCTCCACACACCGCACCATCACGGAATGCACACCACCTGTTAACAACCACCCCCCCCCCCACCAATGCACACCACCAACGCACGCCACACCTCTCCCGGTACCGCAGACACTGCTCATCACTTTCACCGACACCACCGGACAACACACTCCCCCCTCCGGAGCACCAAACACACACTCCCTTAGCCAGCAACCCCCCCCCCCCACAACACACACAGCATCCCCCCCCCACAACACACACAGCATCCCGTAACCCGCATCACAACCCCTCCCGTACGATGCAACACCTCCTCTATCCTGCTCAAAACACTCACGTTGCCAACACACGGTGGACGACACAACCCCTACCTCCCTAGAGGGCCCGCATCCCAACCGCGCACGTGGAGCGCCAACACTACCACCGGACAACACACTCCCCGCTCCGGAGCACCAAACACACACTCCCTTTACCAGCAACCCCCCCCCCCCACAACACACACAGCACCCCCCCCCCACAACACACACAGCATCCCGTAACCCGCATCACAACCCCTCCCGTACGATGCAACACCTCCTCTATCCCGCTCAAAACACTCACGTTGCCAAAACACGGTGGACGACACAACCCCTACCTCCCTAGAGGGCCCGCATCCCAACCGCGCACGTGGAGCGCCAACACTACCGAGTGGCTGTGTGAGGTGTGCGCACAAACACACACCCACAACAGAAAATCAGCTCTTAGGTGAAATAAAATTTATTTTAATAAATAAATCTCATTCTGCCGTGTGTGTCATTTCTGCAACAAACACTCAACACACCCACACACAACACCCATACAACAGTCAAACACACCCACACAACAATCCAACAACACTCTACTCACACACACAACACTCACTCACCCACACAACACTCACAAACACACACAACTCTCCTGTGCTCATCCACCACACACAACAAAAAATTTACACACCCCTACCCCCACAACACACTCAACGATGGAAACACACCTCATACTACACACACTACACTAAATAAAATGCTGATTTACACATCTAGGCCCCCCTCCCCCTGCACCTCAAACACCACAACACCCTTCCGTATAACGCAAACACACCACCAAAACATCTACAACAACACACCCCCTCCACTACCACCACACCTCACACAGCCACTCGCCTCTTCCTTCCAATAACATCAATTACGGACACAATGCTAATTGGCCCCTATCTGTCCTTTAATGCAACAATATTCATCACATACACACAACACTCACCCACACACACACACAACACTACAGCAAACACACTCACCAACCCCACACTCACCCACCCACCCCACACTCACTCAACTACCCACACCACACTCTATCACCCACACAAACATCACCCACCCTGCACACAGTCACTCATCCACCCACACCACACAAAAATAACAATCACACACATACACACACACTAAATCACCCACCCCCCACTCACTCATCCACCCACACACCACACACTCAACCACACACCACACACACAAACAACAATCACACACAACACCCATACACACACTATACACACACAGGGAAACTGTGATCCCATATTGTTTTATGAAGCAGACATGTGTCAGGAGGTGTTGTTGAATGGAATCAGTGCTATGTTATATAGTGAAGCACTGATGTTGCAGGAGTGTTAAGGTGATGTGTGAGGCCCTACAGGAGGTGTTGCTGTGTTTGCGTGCAGGTGAGGGTTTGTGGGGTGTTGTGGTGTACGGGAGTGTTTGGGGGTGCGTGCGGGCTACGGGAGTGTTATTGGAGGTGGGGCATCCGTGTGACGGGAGTGTTTTGGGGGGGGGGGAGGGTCCGGTATCCAGGAGGGCTTGTTGTGTACATTGTGACATAGTCCAAAGATGTTAGGCAGCTTTCTGCCCCATTTTAGAGCAGAAAGTGCAGGAATAGTTACAAATGATCCGTTCCACAGCTTCCCATTACCTCAGGCAGCTGGATGGAAAATCCAGACCACAGATTACAATGGCTCTAGTTCTCCCTCACCTGCTCTTCTAATCACATGCACAGGTATTTAGAGCAGAGAGGTTTTGCATTTCACTCTCTCTCCTTGGAGCCTGGGGGCTGGGGGTGTCGCTACTCTCCTGCATCCAGTATCGAGGTTGACGGCCTCTCCACGTATGACAGTACCAGAGGATTTGCCTGGACCCCACGAACAGATAAGACAAAACAAATGGTTACTGCTGTTGCTAAAAGACTGTGCTGTATCTTGTGTCCCTAAATGAGAGAGCATTGTTTTAAGCTGGGGAACCAGTTTAGTTGGCCAGCAGCTGTTAGAGAGACTGATTCTGATGTGTAGTTAGATCCCTGAAAGGGATAGGATTTGCTTATATGATTTTGGTTTTATTTCTTGAAATAACAGTGTGGGAAATATTGTAACACTGAAATGTGTGAACTGCTGAATGAAAGTATCTGAGTACCTCTAACCTACACATGTTAAAGCTGCAGTACCTTACTTGGATGAAAATAAAGCAGGCAGAAGCCTGAGTTAAGCAGCATAATACTTTGCATGATCCTGTTTGTTGTATAATTAACCCTAGAAGACTGTGTCGGGAAGAACCCAGACAGACGTCAGCACTACAAAAGAGGGGCGTTTGTCACATATGGTGGAGTATGCGGGTCGACACTAAAAAGTCTGTGGGTTTGCAAATAAATGCGGGGGTTTAAAATGGCCGCCGAGCTGAACTGAAGTACAGATGCTATGAGTGAAGTCTGTCCCAATGTGTATATCAGTTGTGCTTCTAGCATACACAGAGAATGTGCGAAGTGTGGATGCAATAGCACCCTGAACCCAAACAGAAAACCAAAATGTTTTGCTGAAGAAGAAAAAAAAAAAATTGCATCTAGCAAGTGCTGTTTGTAAAGCTAATGCATTTTGCTGAAGTGAGTGAATTTGCAGCTAGCAAGTGCTGTATGCAAGTTGCTGAAGGGAGTGAAATTGCAGCTAGCAAATTGTTCGTGACGGGTTTCTAAAATGGCCGACGTGAAATGTTTGTTTTGTAATGTACATAATCATGAAAAACAGTGTCCCTTCAGGCCATACGATGATGATGATGATGATGACGACTCGTATGTGGCCCCTGGAGGAGAGCCGTACCTACAGATGAATTTAGTATGCTGGGCCTGTCATAAACTAGGTCACATTGAAGATGTGTGCCCCAAAATTTTCAAAGACAAACAGCTGCAAAAGCAAGCAACGCCCTATGTGTGCAAGCAAGATGTGGAAGCTGATACCAGTGAGCGTGTGCCCAGTACCACTGATATCTCTGGAGCTAATAAAGCAAAAAGAAAGAAGAAGAAAAAGAAAACTGTCCCTCAAGTCACAGGGGAAGTGACCGAGCCACTTGAACCTGCGCTGTCAGGACATGCGTCAGAAAGGCGCCGAGATGTGCTGCAGACCGGAGTGATCGGCAGAATTGTCACGGGAACAGTGGCAAAGGAAAAGGAGGAGCAAAGGGAAGCTGAATCCTTGAACCAGGATAAAGAGGCTTTGGTTTCTGCACTCCAAGCTGCCCGCCATAATTATGAAGTCCTGTGGCAGGATTTGGTGAAGGAGCGAGAATGTTGGAAGAAGGAGCAAGAATCTAACAATAAGGTGCGAGAAGCGAACGCCGAGTTACAGAGGTGTATACTTCCAGCTTTACAAGAGCACGAGGCTTTGAAGAAAACAGAGTCTCTCTTACGGAGTGAGCTGGAAGAGGTGACGACTAGTCTGGAAAAGGCCAACACCGTAATTGTCACCATGGATGAAAAACAGATTAAGTCTGACAAATTGATTGCTATCCTAAAACAGAAATACGGGAAGGCTCTACAAGAGGTTCATGCGCTCAGCACAGAGGTGCAACACTTGCGCCTGGAGGGCCACGGTCTGAACACAGAGCTGGGAAAGTTGAAGCAAACCCAGGAGATTGCCCTAAGTGAGTTAGAGACTGTAAAGCAAGAAAATGAGACTCTGAAATTGGAAAATTCAGATTTGACTGACCAAGCAGAAAAAATAAATAAACAGTTGACTCAGGAAAAATTAGAAGTGCAGGAAGCACTGATGCACACTCAGAGCCAGCACCAGGAAGAAATGGACGCTCTGAGAACAGAATTGCGAGATGTATGCACAAAACAGAATTCTCTCGTGGAGGAACTTAACATTTTGAAAAAGGAGAAAAGCATTAGAATAATTCAGAAGCACTGCAAAGCTCTTATCCAAGGAAGAAGGGAAAGAGAAAATTATCAGCGTAAACGCACCGCAACTATCATCCTACAGGCTGCCTACAGAGGGATGAAAATTCGTGTGTTCAATCACCGGAATAAAGCAGCCTGTGTTCTTCAATCATTCTACCGTGCCCGCATGGTACGAAACAGGTTCCTCATTATGAAAGGAGCAACTATAAAAATCCAGTCTCTGACTAGGATGACACAGAACAGGATTCGCTATCAAACCCTGAGAAATGCGTCACTGGTTATCCAGCGGTACTTCTGCCTGAATAAATGTAGACCTCAGGAAAGAGAGGTCCAAGACTACATGCCTGCCGGCTGCAAAGGTAAAATGCCACAGGGTACAGCCGGAGTTAGTGAGAGCCCCATCAAGGTGAAGGTGCTCCAGGTAGTCAGTGCTTCATCTTCTAAGTACCATATAATTGCCCCAAAGGAAAAATCCCAAATCTCTGAGAGTGATGGTCGTGAGAAAATACATGGCAGTAAGAAGTACCTTAAAGGTTCAAAGGTCGCAAATCAAAAGCGACGAAGGTCAACGCTGGCCTTGAATTTTTCCGGATCTCGCCACTCTGGGCCACAATATAAAGACAAAGACTATCCGGGCCCAGAGTTCCGTCAGAAGCTAAAGAAACAGTCCAGTCATTTGCAGTTTGCAGCGGCCTATGAAATAAAGTCAGGAAATGTAATGGACTGGAAGTCAAAGAAAAAAAAAAAAAAAATGTGTTTGGGGAATTGACCGATATTTTTTTGTTATTACACGTGTGGACTATGTCACGGACACTTAACTATGCAAATAAGCTATTGTAGTTAAGGTATATTAGGCCTCTAGAATAAGCATTTTGTCAAGGGTACAGTGTTATATTGGTTCTCTGTGTTGAAAATGTAGCTAAACTACAAATTAATATACAGGGTTGATGGCCCTTTCAGTTGGTAAATTATATAATGAAGTTCATATTCGTGTCATGTGAATACTTAATGTTGTACTGAGGAGTTAGCTCAAGTATTTCAGGTAGGACGCTCACCCCAGTGAGGTCCATGGCCGCTCACCCCAGTAGGTGTGAGCTGGGGAGGGGGATATGTGACATAGTCCAAAGATGTTAGGCAGCTTTCTGCCCCATTTTAGAGCAGAAAGTGCAGGAATAGTTACAAATGATCCGTTCCACAGCTTCCCATTACCTCAGGCAGCTGGATGGAAAATCCAGACCACAGATTACAATGGCTCTAGTTCTCCCTCACCTGCTCTTCTAATCACATGCACAGGTATTTAGAGCAGAGAGGTTTTGCATTTCACTCTCTCTCCTTGGAGCCTGGGGGCTGGGGGTGTCGCTACTCTCCTGCATCCAGTATCGAGGTTGACGGCCTCTCCACGTATGACAGTACCAGAGGATTTGCCTGGACCCCACGAACAGATAAGACAAAACAAATGGTTACTGCTGTTGCTAAAAGACTGTGCTGTATCTTGTGTCCCTAAATGAGAGAGCATTGTTTTAAGCTGGGGAACCAGTTTAGTTGGCCAGCAGCTGTTAGAGAGACTGATTCTGATGTGTAGTTAGATCCCTGAAAGGGATAGGATTTGGCTTATATGATTTTGGTTTTATTTCTTGAAATAACAGTGTGGGAAATATTGTAACACTGAAATGTGTGAACTGCTGAATGAAAGTATCTGAGTACCTCTAACCTACACATGTTAAAGCTGCAGTACCTTACTTGGATGAAAATAAAGCAGGCAGAAGCCTGAGTTAAGCAGCATAATACTTTGCATGATCCTGTTTGTTGTATAATTAACCCTAGAAGACTGTGTCGGGAAGAACCCAGACAGACGTCAGCACTACAAAAGAGGGGCGTTTGTCACAACATTGAAACACGGATGTGGCAGCAGGTTGAAGGCGAGATGTGTGGTCCCTGGAGGGGGGTAGTGGCGTGCACCGGGAGGTGGTTTGTTGGCGGTATTGTTGCAGGTTTGTTGGGGGGAGGGGGGGTGTCACGCGAGTGTTTGTTGTGGTGCGGGTGGTATACAGGAGGGCTTGCTGTGTACCGAGGTTGTGTCCACGCTCCACGTGCGCGGTTGGGATGCGGGCCCTCTAGGGAGGTAGGGGTTGTGTGGTCCACCGTGCGGTTTGGGGTGTTTTGACGGGAGGGTTCTGTGGTTCTGGGGTGCTGGCAACATGAGTGTTTTGAGCGGGATAGAGGAGGTGTTGCGTCGTACGGGAGGGGTTGTGATGCGGGTTACGGGATGCTGTGTGTGTTGTGGGGGGGGGATGCTGTGTGTGTTGTGGGGGGGGGGGGTTGCTGGTAAAGGGAGTGTGTGTTTGGTGCTCCGGAGGGGGGAGTGTGTTGTCCGGTGGTAGTGTTGGCGCTCCACGTGCGCGGTTGGGATGCGGGCCCTCTAGGGAGGTAGGGGTTGTGTCGTCCACCGTGTGTTGGCAACGTGAGTGTTTTGAGCAGGATAGAGGAGGTGTTGCATCGTACGGGAGGGGTTGTGATGCGGGTTACGGGATGCTGTGTGTGTTGTGGGGGGAGGGATGCTGTGTGTGTTGTGGGGGGGGGGTTGCTGGCTAAGGGAGTGTGTGTTTGGTGCTCCGGAGGGGGGAGTGTGTTGTCCGGTGGTGTCGGTGAAAGTGATGAGCAGTGTCTGCGGTACCGGGAGAGGTGTGGCGTGCGTTGGTGGTGTGCATTGGTGGGGGGGGGGGGTGGTTGTTAACAGGTGGTGTGCGTTCCGTGATGGTGCGGTGTGTGGAGGTGAGCGTGCGTTGTGTGGAGGTAACCGTGCGGTGTTGTGTGAGGGTGGGTAGTGTTGCAGTGGTGAAAAGAATATATACTGTATATAGGTAAGAGTCTGA